>NC_138826.1:95241144-95300841 GCF_965183815.1 Platalea leucorodia | reverse complement strand
CTGCTCCAGCATGGTACCCCTCCCACGGGAGACAGTCCTCCATGAACTTCTCCAACATGAGTCCTTCCCATGGGCTGCAGTTTTTCACAAAGTGCTCCAGCGTGGGTCCCCCGTGGGGTCACAAGTCCTGCCAGAAAACCTGCTCCAGCGTGGGCTCCTCTCTCCATGGGTCCACAGGTCCTGCCAGGAGCCTGCTCCAGCGTGGGCTTCCCATGGGGTCACAGCCTCCTTCGGGCATCCACCTGCTCCAGCGTGGGGTCCTCCACAGGTTGCAGGTGGATATCTGCTCCACCATTAAGCTCCATGGGCTGCAGGGGGACAGCCTGCCTCACCATGGTCTTCACCAGGGGCTGCAGGGGAATCTCTGCCCTGGCACCTGGAGCACCTCCTCTGCCTCCTTCTTCACTGGCCTGGGTGTCTGTAGAGTTGTTCCTCTCACATATTCTCACTCCTCTCTCCAGCTGCAGTTGCGCACGTTTTTCCCCCCTTCTTAAATATATTATCCCAGAGGTGCTACCACCATCACTGCCCAGCTCAGCCTTGGCCAGTGGCGGGTCCATCTTGGAGCCGGCTGGCATTGGCTCTATTGGACATAGGCAAAGCTTCTAGCAGCTTGCCACAGAGGACACCCCTGTAGCACCCCTGCTACCAAAACCTTGCCATGCAAACCTAATACAAGGTATTTATTCACCATGACCTAATTCACTGCTCGTTTCTAGAGCCCAGGGCAATGAATAACATATTAAGTGATATTAATGTGAAATATGGTTTCTGCTCCAACAGCAGTCGTCTTAGGAAATAAACTGTCATTATATGTAAAAAACATACACAACGCTTCCCTTTTTTCCAGAACTCTTTTCACAGGTGCAGACTATAGCAATATGGTTAGTTACATTAATTCTAGTATTATTACAAACCCCAAAGCCCATGACTTTTCTAGTTACCCTGCCAAGCAACCCGATTCCTCTAATTCTGTTTCCTTCTGTTCCTGAGTACCCTTCACCCCCTTTTTAATGTATGAATGAAGCAGGAATGTAGCTTACATTTTTACATCTATCAGCACTTTTAAAGATAGTAACCAAAGCTGTTTATCCTCTCTCTCTGTAGCAAAGCAGAAGCTTGGAAACATCTCTTTATTTTCTAAAATCCAGGAAACAGGAGTGCATGTTCACAGGTGTATTTGATGTAATATTTTATATCAACATGCTCATTTCTTTCATGAGGAAAGCAGTAAACAGATGAAACTGGGAAGCTCTAGTAAGAAGAAGCAAGAAAAATGTGCATGAAATATGATACAAAATTGCAGTAATAGTATTTATGTTCTTTTACGTACATTCCCATAAAGTATAAATCAGGATAAGGCTGAGATTATACTCCTGCTCCTCTTTAGTGGAAGAAGAAATGCAAATATTCTATACATTACATTAAAATTCATTTCTGGGCACTCTTGGAAACATATGCATCATACAGAGGATTTTTTAATGATATGACTGACTTTTATCTTGTAGCTGAAAATACAAACATCTGTACTAAAATAAGGGAAAATGTATGCATTAACAGAGGGAAACCTCCCAATCTGTACAAATAAATAAATAGATAAATAAATAAATAGATAAATAAATAAATAGATAAATAAATCTTAACAGTTTAATGCTTGTGAAACAAGAAGGCAATGTTCAATGCAGTTTTGCTAAGTGTGAGATGTGTACCTGAGGTGTAAAAAGGTTGCAAAACATCAGCATTTTAAGTAAAATCTCACTATGTTTCTTAACAAATGTCTGATTTCTTTTAAACAGGCTTTGTTAATCTGACAGGCTGAGTTAAACCTGATTGTATTCTGTATCAGCCCCACTAAAGGGTGCTGAGCAGTATTCATCTGGCTTCAGATAAAGATTGTCTGAATTATCTCACCTAACTTTAAGGTTTTAAGATAGGAGCCTGCTTACCCAAATGTCCCTCTATCCTCAGTGGAGAGAGATGAGCCTCTCCCAAGGGTGAATCAGGTCCTCTTCATCATCAGCTGCGCGGTCTATGCTGAGATTGTGGTCCCTCATGGCACAGCTGGGCTAGATCCCCACACACAGCTGAGAAGAGACCTGGATGAAGAGTATGGTCTCCCTGCAGTCCTGGCTTTCTCTGGAGGAAATCTTGGATGCATGGGAAGGAAGAGAGCTACACTGTACTGCCAGAGAGCTTTTGTGAGTTGTGAGGTGCACCACAAAGCTCATCTGTACTGCTGTATAGATCCAGACTGAAGATGAGGTGGTGGGATGCAGTTCATTTAAGTCAGAATAAGGCTACCTAAGACCTGCTTTAGCTCCAGACCCATGCCTGACCCTTCTACGTGCCCTTATCAGCAGCTACGTTTGCATGGCCTTGCTCATCACCATAAAGTCCTCAGGACACGGAGCTATGAGCACCTTGCACTGACACCTGTGTAGGAGACGGGTCCCATTGCTGTTAAGGCAAAATGCAGTCGTGCTGGCATTTGTCCTTCGCGCAGCGGCTTTAGTCAGTAGAAAAACAAAACTGAACATCACCCCAGGCATAAAGACGCTGGATATGGCCATGATGGTGTTCTAACCCAGGCTACAAAATCGTGCTCAGAACTATGGGATATGGGGAAAAGTAAGCGAAGTGCTCGATACCACATAAAAATGAGGAAATATGAAAAGATTTACTTCTGAGGTTTGAAAAATAACCATGCTAAAAGCAAATCAGTTTAGAATAGCAGTTTTTACATAGACAGAAAATACAAAGAACCTTTGCAAATAATTAAACACTGTAATTGTAGATTATTTTTACTTAAAAAAGAGAAAGGTTAGGCACCTCCAGAGCTTTAGAGGACTGTTCTGTCATTATGTCACAATTGATTGGAATTTAATTGTTCCACTTGAGGATTATTTGCCGCTTCTGCACATTATTATATCCTTTTGGCTCACAAATCAAAACTAGTTACCCACAAAAGTTACTAATTTCTCTTAAAGAGAGAGTATTCTTTTCAGTTTTTGTGCTGAGACACTGGTCTTTTTATTAACTTTCTCCTATAATTTATAGAAGATGGCTGTTTTAAGTCTCAAATTTACCCAAATTATGCATTGCTTACCACAAGCTAAGGGTTTAATCCATTTCAGAGGCACAAAAACCTCTTAAATTTAAAAATTAAAAATCCTTTTCTTTCTCAGGAGAGGTAAATTGGTTCTAAGAATACAAGAGGTCTCTTTAGCTAACGGTTGGAAGTGAGATAGATGTCCCTAGATAGCTCTAAAAATCTTGAACTTGATGTTCAGATTTGGAATCAGCTGCAATCCACATACCACCATAGCCCCAGGCACTGATGTTCATCGTTCTTATTCGATGGTCACAAAGGGAGGAGGACGTCAGCTGTATTGGATCCTGATCCACATTCTCGTGACATGCATTGTGAATTTTTTGGGGGGCTTGAGTTGGAAAGGATAGTTATACAGTAAAGTATTAAGTAGGTAGAAGTAAGCAAAAGATAGTAAAGATAGATAGCAAAGTATAGTGATATGGAGTGATACACTAAAGGGAAGATGTGTGAATAGATTTCATTTTTTATATCTTCCCAGTATAGCATATTTTTCAATGTATTATCATGTTTTCTGCTTTTTGACAATAAGTTAATATGCATCATCTGGCTATAGGGGTGCATAAACTGATTGGCATTACCAGATTCATTTTAGTTTCTGTGTATGATGTGATCCAAAGTATCCATAAGGTCCTCCAAACAAGATTCAGAAGCCCTCACAATAATGAAAGTCCGTCTTCCCTCCAAAGACTGCAGAAGAACTGGAGGGCTTTCTGCCACATTGTGCCCAGTGCAATAGAAATCACTGTACTACCACTGAGGCTGGACTTAGTAGCCTAAAGTACCAGTTTACCAGCCAACTGAATTGACATTTGGATATGTGATAGCATGGACTGACTCTGCTTGCACTCTGAGTTGCTCAGGTTTCTAGCTCTGGTTTGGGAGCTGCTTTGATAGGTGAGCATAGGACTGTATTTGAAACAGTGAATCTTGGAGTGGAGATAGATAGTCTTAGATGTGCAATTGTTTTCATCTGGCCGTACAGCGGTATCCTTGCAAAATATGTGTTCAGCCTTGCAGAAAATTCAAGCTAAAAAAATTTGAAGCTTCTCAAAGATAGTTAGATGTCTGGCTCCTAAATCAATGAAAGGTAGCTTTGAAAATAGCTTCAAAATGCTGCTAAAGCAGCTGCTAAAGCAGCCAAGGACGTAAGTATGCAGCTTTCTCAGAGTCAGGATTCCAAAACACTTAAATATCAATAGCTTTTCCCGCATTCCAGCATTTTAGCTAAAAGTCTGTGCGTGCATGTAGTATGTAGACTGTATCTTTTAATTTACATTGCCTTTAAAATGAGAATCATTTCATGCCAGATTTCTACGGCAAATACAAGACACCTACAATCACACAGAAAGCAACCACCTCTGTGTTTGCTTGAGAATAGGGTTACCTTTGTTGTCATGCTCTTCATTTTCCCCCATTGCTATTGTGCTCTTTAGCATAATACAAACCTAGAAATGTTCCTGTGCTTGCCAACTGGTGGCCAGCCATGAAAGCCGATTTAAGCAGTTAGCAAAATCCCCCATCTGGTATCTGGACTTTCAATGTATGTCCTGCACATTAGCACAGCTGAGGCTCCAGCTGAGACCCTCACATCGTTTCCACCAGGTGAGCCAAAATACTAAGCCAAGAGGAGCTTTACTAAACTTGTCTCAGCTGGAAGCTGGGTTCTGCCATATTTTTCAGTGCTATTAAATTAGTTCATTCCATTCATAGATTCAGGTGCTATTTTAGAACAGTTTTACTCTTTTCCCCAGGCAAACAGTTTTGGTTTTGGTTTGGGTTTTTTTTTTTTTTTTTTTTTTTTTTATTATGAGCTATTTTTACATGAATCTTGTTCTGCAGATTCCTTGGAAAGAGGAAAAATGGTCTCTGAGCTTAAGGGGTGCTCAGTGCCATTCACTGATTTATCAAGTGAATTTGGCATCACATTTTTTTTCTCTTGTTCAAATCTCATGTTGCTGCCTGAAAGCTTCGTTAAAAAGATCAATGCCCAGGAATCATAGCACCTGTATTCTTTATGGAATAGCTTGCGTGATTAAAGGTTTTTGAAGTATGCTCCTTTTTTCAGAAATGATCTTATTATTGGCTCTGATGTATTTTCCCTGGCTGAAGAGAGATGGTGATAATATCCTTCATGAACACCTGAAATGTCTCTTTGGGTCACCCAACCATCTCCAGCCTCATCTCTTTATTCTCAATACAGTCTATAGCCAGATGCTTACGTTACTTGTAGGGCTAATTCCTCCCACCTTTTAGAAACATGAAAGTAGCTTCAGAGTCTAATTTAAAAGCATTGTCAATGGGAAGGGATAAACGCCCTCATTTAAGTTTGGGCTTTCTTTGTTTGCTCCTGCCAAAAGATTTTGAACCCACTGCCAGTTCTGAGCCAAGTCAAGGGACAATTACATGCCAGAGAGATCTGAACTGATGGTTGTGTAGAAGAAAGGACCTTACTGAGCCAGTCACCAAGGGAAGACAGAGAGAGTTCAGCCCTGATGGTTATATTTGGTCTGCCTAGCAGCCAAAAGGCTGCCAGCTGTCCAGGCACATGGCCAGTCACACCCTGGACCAGGCGCAGTGTGTTCCAGCCTCTGCCTGGCCAGCAAGCAAAGCACATTTAGTAGAAGATGTGGGAGATGTCAGCCTCTGCATGCAGGTGCAAGGTATGTAGATTTGGGTTTAAGGGTACTCTGAGCAGGTGAATGTGGTATGGCTCAGAGCTGGATGCACTGGGGGACATAGTGTGGTCACAGGACAAAGCTAGGTATTGTATGGTTAATTCCACTTAAAAATAAGAAAAAAATATTTTACTATGAGGGTGGTCAAACACTGACACGGGTTGCCCAGAGAGGCTGTGGAGTCTCCATCCCTGGAGGTATTCAAAACCCAAGTGGACGTGGCCCTGTGCAACCTGTTCTACTTGACCCTGCTTGGGCAGAGGGGTTGCACTAGAGACATCCAGAGATCCTTCCGATCTCTGCAGTTCTGTGACTCTGTGAAGCATAAGGGACATGGGAGTGAGCAGACCTTATTCAAGTGGGGACTCCGGGAACACGGGACATGCTGGAGGGTGTTGCTGAAGGGTGTAAGGGACATGGAAGGTAGCTGGGGAAATGTGGGAGGCCGTTGTCAGGGGGTTGTTAGGGTACTGTGGGCCTGTAAATGAAGTGGAAGGATGGTAAGAGTACCATGAGGGTTGCAGTGTGGATGGGACTTGAAATGCTGCAAAGGGGACAAAACAGATGGTGGTGGCGGGATTTGTAAGAACCCAGGGAGCTGTGTTTGTTACCGGAGAAGTTAGGGAATATAGAGGATCCTTAGGAAACCTGGCTTGATTTGTTCCATGGCTCCTGAGAGGCTTGCTATGCCTCATCATGTTTGCAGTTCTTCAAATGCTTCTTCAAAGCTCTTTTATGCAAAATCTTGGCTGCTTGTTTGAGGTTTTTTTTAATTGTTTTTTTTTTCCTCCTTAATTTTTGCTTTAATGTCATGCATCTTAGTGAGACCATTTTTCACTTTCTTGCGTTAATTGTAGGCAAGAGGTGGAACCTGCTTACCATGTGTTACTTTATTATGTATTCTTTCTTTCCGCACGCTACTCTTTGATACGAATTACTTTGTTGGGCTCTGTTATTGTGGTTACAGGGTGCTAATGCACTTCTAGCATGCCATAGGAGTCATTCATATCAGAAGAGTTTAGCTTTGATCATGCTTTTCCTGTTATCCTTGTTGATTACCACTATTTGCATATTACTTGATTCCCCAGGTTTGTGATCTGTCGTTTGGTCTGGTTCCATCCTCTCGCGTCTCTCCAGGTTCCTTGTTTGCTTTGCTTTCCTGCTTTGCTCTGCTTTGCCATAAGAGATCTTTTGAAACTAGATAATTTCAAAGGCAAGGGTTTGTTTTACACATTTGCTTTTTTAACTTTTGGCAGTTTTAATTTATTTCATTGCAAATGAGACTTTGATATTCACCAGAGATCATGTGGTGAATTGTTTACTATTAAATGCCTGGTTGAAATAAGAAGTATAATAAAATGCCAGTGCTTCAAAGAATCAGTCCTGAGAAAATCAGGAAAGCAATTACTTCAGCATCAAGGTTTGGGCAGGGCCAAGTGTTCTTCCACGTGCATCTTCTGGACAGGTGTCATAATTGTCTGCATGAAAGTTTACAGTCAGGTTTCTAAGCTCATACAGTGAGAATGACCTAATTTTTATGGTGTTTGGGACAATGAAGGTCATTTAAATGTGCTGCCTGTGTCTCCTCTGTAAAGACATACATTCACTACTCTGTTTTGTAATTTCTATGATGCTCCACTTTTTGTTAACTGCCTATGAACCTGCACAGTGGGTAAATGAGGTGTTGATACATGGAATGTAAAGACATAATCCAAATATGAACTAATACTGCAGGTTCCTTGTCTGTGGTTGCTATCTTCCTCTAGTCTACTCCTTATTGCTGAATGGCTTCATCCATTGGACTGCGCTAACAATTCTCAAAATTACTTCTCACTCTGCTGCATCTGCATGCCCTCATGCTCATATCTCCTTCTCTGCTGTTTCACCCTGGGTTGGCTGCCATCATAATGCCCGTATCAAACTCAGCATCTCCAGAACTGAATTTTCAAGGTGGCCCCTGAAGCCCCCTCTGCTCCCCTCACCTCCAGCACTGTCAGTGGCATGACGTTCTCTGTCCTCTCTGGGAGATGACTTACTAGCCTCTCTGATGGCTGTTCTTCCAGATCAGCCAAAATGTCACTGTCACATCTTCCTGTTGTCTCACCTCTGGGTCTCTTCCTCGGGTCCCAAGAGTATATCGAATTCAAAATCCTTGCTTTCAGGTCCCTATATAAAGTTTCCACTTTTATAGTTGCCCATAAACGTTTATCACTATCCCTTTTCACCTTCCAGTGATATTTCTCAATGTGATTATTCATTTAAAGTATAGTTGAATCTCAGTGGCAGGGGGTGGATTAGGTTTTCTACAATTTATTTTCTTTCCTTATGCTCACCAATGGCCATGACTATTCAGTGGGGTGAAGAGTAAGGTGGGCATAAGCACAGCACCAACCATGACCTGCACCCTTTTTCTTTACCTTGTGAAATAGTATTTCAGTTGCTGTTCCAACTCAAATCATTTGTAGTGTGATTGGGATGAGTTAGTGAGAAAGATCCAGTCTGATTGAGAAGTCCACAGGTGCTCAGGCTCTGCCCTTCCAGAAAGTCATAGGTTGGCGTCCATATGTCCCATTATAGATTTGTATATAACCTGTGCAGGTGGTGAGAAAATCAGGGTCATGCCACAAGTCCTTCTCCTTATTTTCCTCCACAATTCTTTTTTTTATGATCTTTGCAAAATTGGTTTCTCAGTCCTACACATTCATCCTACTCAGGTTGTTCCTAAAAGTTTACATCTAGAGCGGTAAATGCTGGAAGTATGTATTCTGCATTAACTGAAGATGCATTCAAACTTTTGTACTACCAGTTGGCTTAAACAAAACCAGTCTGTAATGCGGGTTGTTCCTCTCCCTCCCTGGGCATCCTCCCATGTTATGTGAGTCCTGCAGATCTACAAGGTCTTCACAGGCCGTCAGCATGGTGGTGCCCATCATTTCTCTGTGTGGCTGATCAAGAGATTTTACACAATAGTCACATGTTATTAAATATCTCGAATCAGTCTTTACCAATGCCAGACCACAAATCCTACTGCCTTCTATATATCATTGATGGAGATAATGAGGGCACTGAATCAGTTTTAATTTGCCAGAGACACTTTGTGCATGCACACACTGTCCCCCTTTTTGTGTCTGATCACCATTTTAAATATGATGTTGTATATGACGGCTGGACTTGGGCATAGCTTTCTAGCTCCTTATGGCTTTATAAGAAAAAGAGAGAATATTCAGTGCATTCCACAAAACTAGGGGTGGGAAGAACTTAAATATCTATGGGTGTATATACACATGCATATAGCACATATATGTAGTGTGTGTATATATAGTGTACATGTGTAACGTATATATTTATATATGTGTACATACACAGACAGACACACAGGACAAGAATATATGCACAAATCTTTAAATAATCCTATATTACGGATGCAAAGTGACACTTTGGGGCACAAAATGGCAGTTTACTTGGTTATACTTATAAAGTACTCACATAAAATGAAACACGGAGCCATAAATCCTGTTATTAGAGAGTTTCACTCTACTTTTGTTATTTCTGTAATTTTGGAGGCTTTCTCCTGAGCCAGTGGGATATCATTTCTTAATGATACAGTAGTATCTTTCCTGGAGCATGAAGCACCCTGTGTTCTTTTTTGCAGCTTTATTTCTGCTGGAATCAGGTAGAATAAGGAACCTGGTGCCTTTCTCTTTAGAAAACGCTCACAGTGCACACAGTGAAGCCTAGCATTTTTGGAAGCAATGAGAAATCCTTCAGGTAATCTATGTAGGTGTTATCTTTCCTGATGTGGCAGTCTAACATTTTTGTGAGAAACAGATAGCCTTTTTCTGGGGCTAGAGTGTAATCTCAGTACCAAGCTAAGCTGAACAAGTGATTTACACCTTTTGACTCAGTTATGTTACTAACACCTGAATAAAATACGTTTAGTTATTTCTGAAATGGAAGGCCTCCCTGCACATTTTTCATAACTTGGATGAGTCCTACATATCATCAAATGTTTGAAAAAAATAAAAATAGTTTTTTTTAATATGTTAAAGTGTTTATATAGGTAGCTACTTATTATAATTGAGATGTGGTTATAAAACTGAAACAAAATTATCAAAATAATTCACTGGTTTGCAAGAAATGCTTATTAGTAATGTGAGATGAGAATTTTCCACTCACAATGAATATAATTCCTTTTCAGAGTAGTTTTGCAACATAAATTTGAAGTTACAAATATCAAACATGCTAACATGAGCTCACATCCCTTCAGTGAAAATTAAGTGTACAGATTTCTTTGAGAAGCTGAGGTCTCCATCTTCTCTTTTGGAGAACAGTTTTAGCAAGTTGGTTCCTGGGGCCAGGGAAAAATTTTGGAGGAATCATGAGAAAATAGAGAAAAAAGAAAAATGGGGAAAAAAAGAGAAAATTAAATTGTTGTCGGGCATGGGGCAGATTAAGGAGATCCTGTTGAGCAGGGGCTTCAATTTGCAATGCAAAACTGTATTTCCAGAGAAATTTCCAGAGAAAACTTATTAGACTTATCCCCATATTGAAACAGATTGGAAAATTGTGTTTTCTGGTCCTGAGTGTTTCCCACAATGTGGTACTGTGCAACTGAAACTGCCACTGTCTTCGTGCTTATCATCCCGGCAAAAACTGCAGCATCAACACTTCGTAAGATTGGGTCATAGATGTGAAAATTGTTGCTTCATTTCAACAATTTTACTACTTTTTTATATAATCTAATAGTGTGTTATAGCCATAGCATTCCCTGTTGAGTAAGCACAAAACTTTGCCATTTGCCTGCTTTCTGTATTTTTCTGTACCTGGCAAGCAAGCAAAATCCATGAATTTTACTAGTTCTTAATAAATACTCAGCAGTGATATGAAGCAGCAGGGGAGATGCAAAAGGAATAATAATTCTATTAAATGAAAAAGAGTAGGATTAAGCCAGTTCATTTATGTTCAGGAAGGAGAAGGAATATGCTTACATGTGATAAAAATAAACTGATGAAATTTCTAATATTTATAGACCATTTCTCCAAAGTCATTTCGATGTGAATAACAAATTGCCTTTAATCTTCCCATCTGAGCCAGGCTTACCTTCAAGTCTGCACTCTGACCTCATTTCTTTTGTGGGACCTCCTCCCAGTTTCTGCAGGGGGGAGAAGGCAGGGAATTAGGGGCTCTCCCACCCTTGTGGCTGGAAAGGCATCAGTACAAATGACTCACTCCCCAGTCTAGTTCATTATATTTCTGGATGTACCGTAGGGAAGCATTTCTTAGAAAAAACCCGCTTTAAGGGAGAGCCGCATGCTGCTAGCATGACACTGGACAGTCCTATGGGCCAAACAGCAAATGCTGCTCTCAGGCGATTGCTCACCTGAGGAGCACTGCATGGCTGCACCGAAGAGCCACTAGACACAGTGAAAAGACTTACATTTCATCCACAGTTTAACAATAAAGAATAATAACCCACTCCCTGTCAAGCAGAACCAGTCACCACTTGTTTCAATACCAGTATCTCTGTTGTTGGGTCATTTTTGGGAAGCCAGAAGCATGCAGCGCACTGCAAAGCGATCCAGTGCACAGTTAGTGTTAGGACTAGCAGAGCGCTGCAGCAAACCTGTACAAAGAGGCTGGATATTCTGGATCCACAGCTCGTGTCATAGCCGTTCACCTCTCTTTTGCCACTATTTCAGATGCTGGTGGTTGGTTAATACCTAACCCTCTCTGTAGCCAGCATAGAAATTAGTCATTTTGCACTAAGTTTTCCTCTAAAATGTTCATCTGCTGTTCCACTCATCAACAACAATCGTTATTTTAGTAGGAAAAGGGCTACCTATAGGCATTTGGCCGCATTTCAGCATCAGTTCTGTCATTTGGTTTTGGCTAAAAAGCATTTCAGTGCTGACTGGAAGGCAAATGCTCAGGAGGAGGAGCCGCCTTCTGCCCTGGCACCCGCTGGCCTGGCCATACCACTCCCCTCTTCACCACGCTCAGCTCATGTGTGTTCAGTGCTGTTGCCTGTGCAAATCCATGTCCTTCTCTATCCCAGAAACTTTCCTTTGTTATGTCTTTTCCGTGGTAACAGCTTGGGCACATGCAAAAACCTGATCTTGCTGGGTCTTGTCTAGCATATTTGAAGACTGCCTAATCCCTGTTTTAACACTTTTTATTGTGTTTGTAAATTGGATTGTCGACACGGCCAAGAGCATGAAGCAATTGTTGACATCACGGGTCCCCAGTTAAGCCCATGGACTGTTAACCTGATGATCAGAGTTGTTATTTCCTCACCATTGCACAAACAAAGCTGGGATGGGATGGAGACAAACCTGCGCAGGGGAGTAGGAGTTACCACCGGGAAGAAAAAAAAAAAAAAGAAAGGGAAGAGCTGGAGACAGGAATGGAAGAGGAGGAAGGGAAGATTGCAGGGTTGCAGCTTATAAGGCAACTGCATGTCTGCAGGTGGTGACAGAGCAACTCTCCCCTCAGGTAAACCTGGTCCATGGAGTTATGTGGAGGTCACCTTTCAGCCTCCATCTTTGCAAAAATTCTTCAATGATACAAATGAAATTTGGACAATGTTTTGTAGGATTATGTCGTAGTTTATAAGACAAAAATGTTGTCTGGTTTCCAGGAAATCATACTGATGCCCCTGGTGTAGCATTTGATTCTAAACATGGGATGGTCCTCCGCAGCTGGCTACCCAAGCAAAACTGTGCTGTCCTCACAGGAGAGGTATTGATATGCCCAACTAAGGAACGTGGAAAAGGAGTCCACTGCAAATTAAGGTAATAAGTTAAACTGGTCTTTCGTCATCAGGCTAATACGCTCCTGAGCAGCAAGGTCTCTGAAATATCCCTGTGCTCTAGCAGCTACCATGCACTCAGCTCACCTCTGCTTCCCATATCCTAGTTCCTCACTTCAGCTTCCTTGGTGTTACATCACTGTTGGTCTCTTCAAGGAATAAAAGAATGAGAATTACTCATTTTTCTGTTAAATTACTCTAAGATAGTAAGAGAAATATCTGTGCTGAAACCTGAAAATTGTCCATTCATATACAGTTATGTTCAGGGCCTACCACTGGCTATGTTTAGATGGTAGTTTGCGTCTCTCCTCTAATTTCACTTTGTTTAATTGCATCACCCTCTGTTGTCAGTCTCTCATGGCTCATCATTTGCACATTTCCGTGCTGCATTCCCCTGTTCTGCAAATAGCTCGCTAAATGGAGGGGTATGGGTCCAGCACCCTACTGGGCTCTTCCAATGCCGACACCTAAAGTTGCCAGGGCTGAGCTCCTGGGAGGCTGTGCAACTACCCGCCCGCTCTGCCTTCAAGTGTACAGGAGTTACATTAAACAGGCAGGAGATCCCCCTGGACTGTGCTTGCCAGCTGTCCAAAACTCCTTCCAGTTGGGCTGCGTTGCTAACTTACAGCACTGAACAAGGCGTGGGAATAGATGGGGGTGACCCGTGGCAAGGGCAATTCACTCTCTCATTCAGAGACGGGGAAGACAAAACACAGAACACAGCATGCTGCATATATACACTCCTAGAATATATAATTTGTCAAAATCATGTCCTTTTTAATACCTGATTAGGCTTCCTTGCCAGCCTGAGGCGCTAGTAGCTCTTATGGTTAATCAGGATCCCTGGTGCCAGGGTAACTTCTCCTGTCCTGACCCACTCTCCCACTTAAATGAGGAGTGGAAAAAGCAGCCTGATTTTAAGTCAGTTATTTTTACAGGATATCTCTGCTACCTTCTGGAAGAAAAGTGTGAAACATTGGGTGTATTGTGCTATGATTTTAGAGATTATTTGAACATCCTATAGAGACACCTTACAGAAAAATCTGTGTCAGTAACTAAGTAAATGATGTATAGGCAGCAGATATAAATTTGGGTTGGAGTGTGAGGAAGGAAAAGTTGGAAAAGAGGGTGAAGCAATGCAAAACCACTCTGGTTCAATCTTCTGCAGTCAAACAAAAGCCCCATTTTTAGATCCACATTCGGCAATTTAAATCTGCTGACCTTTAATTCTCACTTTGAATCTATAAACCAATGTGAAATCCATATTTCAGGTAAATATGTGACCTTGTGCCAGAGTCAACTTGGTAAGCTAGAGACCGAGAGGATGTGGCAAGGGATAGTCTGTTAAATAAAGCTATGGTATGAAGGACATTCCCTTTAATACAAATATTTCACCTCTTGATATTTACTGTGCAGCCTGTGGCTGTGAAATCCTTCCCTTTGTGCATGGACTTTTTTTGCTGTTCACATTTTCATTTTTCTGTGTGCTCCTATTAAAATTCACATCACACCATAGTTCGGTTCTATTAAAAAAAAAAACAAAAACATGATATTCTTTATCTGATACATTCCTGTGCGCAGTTTTGGTAGCACTTATCTCACCTCCATTGATATTGTTAAAGTTTCATACCAAGCCTTCACACTGTTCTGCTTTTGTGTAATCTTTATAGTAATAGGGCTAATTCAATAATATTCACATTGCCAAGTGAAGAAGCCCATAAGGTAAAACTCAATTACCTTTTCTATTCCTTTTCTCAGTTGCTCTTCTGCTGTGCTTAGTCTTTTATCTTTTTCACTGTAAACAGGTAGCTTATTTAAATTTAATAGACACCACTGCCGCCTTCGTTTCCTTTTTTCTCTTGAACCTTCTAGACACTCTCATGAGATGTTCATTCACCTTTGTGTAATACCATAGTAATAGTAATATAGGAAAAAAATGTAATGATTGCATGCAAGCTGCAGTAAAGGCCTAATGAACACTGTGTTTATGAAGAATGTCGCTTGGATTCCTAACTCCACTTCGGTAAATTATACAAATTAAATATTCATTACTTTGTACTTCATTAGTTCACATTTGGAACACTTTTTCTTCATTATAATAGCCTGGGGTAAAGGTTTTTTTAATATGGTTTATTCTGTTATTTTTCAGAAACTCTTTAGTTACAATGTTAGAGGAAAGTTGTATTTATTCCACAACAGCCCAGAACATCCATATATTCCACAGAGCGAGTATTTTCTCCCACAAGAATATTATGTAGGTTCACTAATTGTTCAGAGTTCTTATTTCAATAACCAAAGTAACTAAATATTTAAACTGATTTTCACAGTAAGTTTGCTTACTGATCATATCCCAGCTCAGAATGAATTGCAATTTCATTAGCACGAGCAATATCTGACACATGGTAAAGCACAAAGCACGTGTTCTTCACTGCTGACTTGCATTGCTTGCTGTTGGCGCTGGTTGTGATACCTTCGAGCGGGTTTATTTGGTGCAAGAGGCAGACGCTGCTCGCCAACCTTGAGAAAGTGGAAGGAGTTACAAGGGCGGCAGTGGCTGGGGGTCCAGTGGCCCTGGTCACCCCCAAGGGAAGGTGGCCATGGGATTGCCTCTGCCCCATAAGACCCTGGCCAGCACACAGAAGTTCTTCTTGCTGCTGTTTGAAACATTGGAAGGATGTTAACTGAATGAAATCTCTTGAAAGGTTTAGTGCCTCTGATTTGCTTTCCTCACATGTTCCTTCATCCTCAGACACAGTATCTAGGGACACAGTCCATCTCCAGACAGATATAGAAAGTCTCCTCACAAGCTGTGCAACATTTTAAAGCAGAAAAGCGTTTTCTGATTGAGTATGGGCGATAAGCCATGTCAAACCTTTTTATTCAGACTTGAAACTAAGGAAGCTGGCAATTTCAGCTGAATTTCAGTCACACTGCAGGGAGGGGATTCATTAAAATATAATCTCAAAAGAGTTTGTTTTTAGCTTGTTGGTTTTCAGTGAGCACACAGTGAATAGATGTAAAGGAGAGATCCCTGATCTGGTGATTAGTAACTGCACAAAGAGAAATAATTTGCTCTGTAAGTCAGCTGTCGTATTGCTCCTTGCCAGAAGAAATAGTCTTTTAATTCTCTTTCCAAGTAGCCCTCAGCAGTAGGACGTGTTTGTATAGGTGATGGGATGGGGGGGATATGCTGGCCTATCTGTACTCAGTCAGTAAGGCTGGGGAGTGCTGAGCTGCACGTTGGATGCTTAAGACCCAATGCAGGGTAAAGCAGGTGTAAAGCAGAGCTGGTAGTGGTTTGGGGGAGATCTTCATGGATCCAGGGTTGAAAACCATGGTCAGTAATATATGGTCAGGATGCAGTAATATACCTGTGTTTAAATGAAGTTGTGACTGCTTTAGGTCTCATCCTTCCCCAACCAGTGGGTACTGCGTACATTTTAGCAAGCCAGCTATTCTTTTGCCTCTGGCAGTGCAAGTGGAAAACTAGGGAGAGAATAGGACTTTGCTGAAAAGAAACAGGTGCATCTGTACTGGGTTAATAAATCAGAAACAGGGAAACATTAAATCTGAACAGTGTCCAGCTCTGTGTGCCTGCATTTTGCTGCATACTAATTCTCTCTTTTGTGAGAACCACATCAAACACAGATCAAGTTCTACCTCAGAGACTGCATGAAAATCAGATCACATGTGGATGTTGTTTTATTTGCTGAGAGCAGACATCTCCAGACTGTGTTTAGAGCTTCAAGAGGATGTGATGGAAGAAGTACAAATCAAGGTAAGAAACCTTGCTACCAGTCACTGTTTCTTATACAGGTAGTTGTATTAAAAGCAATAAATAAGCACCACTTGAAAAGTTTAAGGCAGTAGCCAAATATGGATCAGAAAAGCTGCGTGCTTGGCCCTTGCGTTTTTTATTAAGCAGCTACGTGGACCACCAGATAGTTATTTCCAGTTTATCTTCTCAGATTGCTTTGTTAGGACCCAGCCCGCTACATCCATGTAGTCCAAAGCTTCTTTATCTTCTTGCAAAAGGCTCCTTTTAAAAGATGTGTTACTTCATTATTGGCATCCTTTCACATTGTATGCACTCATGCAGACCTGCAGCCTAGGCAGAGCTCCCTCACCAGTCAGGAAATCCAGTTCCTCATCCCCTGTGTCCTATGCCTTAATGGACTGTAGCACTCTTTTGTTCCTGGTTGCCTCTTCCTAGACCTTTCATCCTCAGAACCAATGCCTATTGTCTCATTCACTGAGTAACTTCAGTGCAACTCTCTCCAAAATACATCCATATTAGTCCCCAGTTAAGTGCTGTGCATCAGTTTGCATTCGCACACATCTGTGTGTGCTTATTGGGGTGAGGACTCTGGCACACGTTATCCTCTGATCTGTGTCCAAGTTTGCCTCCCAACAGACCTATGTAGTTTGTTCTGATTCAGAGGCTGTGAATTAATTTCCAGGCACGCAGTGCAATAACTAAGGTGTTCTGGTCCCTTCGGTGGAGTCAACAAGGTTGACCATATGGACATACTCTGGGTTCACAGTTGTTTACTTCAGGAAGATAGGACAAAAGCAACATGGGCACAGACACACATCTACACACAGAATTTGCCCAGGCTTCCAAAACATG
Source organism: Platalea leucorodia (assembly GCF_965183815.1). Taxonomy (NCBI): domain Eukaryota; kingdom Metazoa; phylum Chordata; class Aves; order Pelecaniformes; family Threskiornithidae; genus Platalea; species Platalea leucorodia. Next base: position 95,283,616 of record NC_138826.1, on the reverse strand, counting down.
CTTCTTCTCTACTGAGCTCTTCCCACAGGGACTGGAGAACGCTACTTCTCTCTTGCTTCAGCCACCCCTTCCACCCAAGGTCTCTCATCTAATGAGTCCTGCAGAGTCCTGGCCATATTCTCTTGAGGCTTTTTGGGGAGGACATTCACCTGAAGTGAGCAGATGGCTCACTTTACCTCCACTGGTGCCACAGGACTCATCAACATCATGGTATATGAACACAGGCAGATTTCCCCAACAAAGCGGTGGCTAGTTCTGAACTTTGTCTGAATAAATGTCACCAAACACCACTTATGAAGATGGTTTTGCTAGTGGAAGTAAGAGGATTGTACGTTTAATGCAAGAAACACATAGAAACTATGCTTCTAAGCATAGTGTGCAAATTAGCAGGGTCCCAATGTGTAAATAAGAACATCTGATGACACAAACATTAACATATGAAATTAATATCTTCTGCAAAGCACTTACACAGCTTGAGGCAAAACTCAGGATGGTTAACGAACCCCCTTGTGTGTATTATCTAACAAGAAGACCTGTGTCATCAAATATTTTTATTATTAGCTGAGATTGCCTGCGCTCTAGAATGCAGCTGTAATTGAGCGCTCCAGTTATGATTCCTATTGCAAGCTCTCCAAACAAAACAAAAGCCTAAAACAAAGCAGCATTTTTGATAGAGTAAATCATACACCTGACAGATCTAATACTACAGTTATAGCTCATCCCAGCCATGCACAGCAATATGAATTCTGTGCTTACTTCACTATGCTTTTAACATGTTTGAAAATGATGTGGCCTAGGATAGACCTTGTACTTCATCATGAGCATTCAGAGGAGATGGGAATAATTTGTAAGAAGCAGGCACAATGCTACAAAGATGCCACGGCACCGTGAGCTGGAAGGGTTTCACTGTATTTGTTATTAAATGTCCTTGCATTGCTTAATATCAAATAAATAAATATTGTCAATAGTCCAGAGTCATTTCGAGCTGCAACAGCATAAAAAAAATAGTGCTATGGTTTATAGCCATCTCATTGGTGACAGATCATTTTACCAAAACAGGAAAGAGCATCCTGGCTTCCTGCATATAACTTGTCCTTGAAGAACGTTAATGGTTTCTTTTTCAGTTTTGGGTAGTTTTGAGACCTCAGTAACAGTCAGCTTTGTCACTCTGTGTAGTAAATAGGAAGGAGATAGGAGAGAAGAAATACACCTACCCAAACACCCAGGGCAGATATTATTCAGGAATCACAATGTGGGCAGGGGGGTGTGTGTGCGGAGAAAGCTATAAAAAAAAGTAGCACATGATTAAATAGTCTGAAAATTAGCTGTGGTATTTGGTGTTGGGTGGTGCAGGAAGATAAAAAAATGGAGACAGAAGGATACAGCCCCAAAAGGACTTAGGAGTGGCAGCACACCGAGTGCTGGCCTCCAGGGTACCTTCCCATGTGCTGTGGACAGGTCTTATCTCCCCACAGGTGACCAGCAACATGTGGCTGAGTCTTCCTGACATTCATGAAATCTAAGTCACTGCAAAAGGACTTGCCTAACCTAGCCAATAGGTGTGCAAAAGACAGGGTGCCTCTTAACCCTGACCCGTGGGAGGTAGGTGATCCGGCTGCCATTCTGCCTCTGCCACCAGCACACGGCTGAGCATGCCACACCGAAAGAACAGCCCCGAAACCAACAGTGGGCATTTCCCCCTGTCGACCAAGAAAAACTCACGTTACTAGCAAAGGTGTGAGAGGTTCTGTACATACAAATTGCATGAATCATTTATAAAGAAAAAGTTTAAGGAACTGAATACAGAGTTACTGCTGTCTCACTATATTATACGGCTCCCTAACAAATGCAAAATGGAAATGCAGATACGAATCTGCAAAGTTGTAAATACTGTACTTCAGTTACTATGTCTTTCTGCACTCATAGATCTCATGAAAAGATCTCAGTGCTTTTAGGTTGAATTTTATTTTGTTTTCTGAGCCTATGACAACTATTTATAATACAGAGTAAAATAACACTTCAGTTATATTATTTCAGACACAGAACAAATAAAACAGTACTTATTCTTCTGTTTTTGCAAGCCCTTCAGACTAGGATTCTTGTAAAGTAATGATAGATCTCCCCATTTTTTAAATTTCTCTTCGCTCCTGAAAAGAAACATTTCAAAGGCATAAATTAGATGAGGGCAGGGACAGATTTGTAATATCTCATCTTTTCCTGGAAACAACAAGAAATCAGATAAGTCCCTCAAGCAGAGTGCATTAAAGGTGACAGAACAGAGATCTTGCAGAGACCTCATCAAACACAGACAATATTCAGCATTAATTCAGTGTCCATTTTGATTCGTTGCAGTCGGATGGGAAATGAGGCTTGAGTGACAACTTTATTTAGTAAGTCATAGGCTGCTGAAAATTTTATGAAATGATGCAACATACATGCAAAACAGCAGGGCTTTTTATTAGCAATGCTTGATAAGATACAGTGAAAATGTGAGTAATTTTCGTTAGCTATTCGTCAATAAAAGGCATGGAAAATAAATTAGATTAAAACCCCGCTCTGCGTAATTCTGCCTTTGTGTTTGCAGAAGAAACCTTATCACAATACCTTTTAATAATATGGAGCATCTATTGCAGCGTTTGTTGTTTTACCCCATTATGCCAGGAATACTAATTGTTCACTTCGTTTTGTCTTCAGCCAAAGCTCCCATTTGTGATTTGGAGCATTATCCTTTCCAATATTCTTACATCAGTGGTGCTTATGAAACATCTGGCGGTTTCATTGCTGTGGACGCTATCTTAAGCAAAGGTGCATTTTCAGGTACAGACTCCCAACTTCTTTCAGAAAAGCCGGCATGTGTGCAATGGCTTGTGTCCTGTGCAAGGACAATCATATTGTACCTAACGCTGAATTAAAACCAGCAGAGAGAGTCAGAGATAAAAAAGGTGAGGAGAGTGCACAGCCCCAGGGCACTATAATGAATATCATTCTCATGGAAGGTGTCATTACTGCTGGCATTTGAGATTGAAAATAGGAAAAGTTACATTAAACCTGTCTCATAATAATAGTAATAACAATCCTTTAGAATAATTTTTAAATTAACCTTATTAGTAAACTCATCTAGGTTTAGTTCTTGCCATGATCCCCAGCAGAGGAATTCTTTAGAGGGCTAATGCCAGCTATGTGTTTCCTCCTCTTCTGACAGCTTTCCTTGAACTCTACATGGAAATCAATTTGCCTCCTCATTCTTCGTGCAGGTGGCAGCTTCTACAGAGAAATATTCCATTAAACAGAAGCCAATTAAAGGGCTAGCAAACTGTTTTCAGAAATGAAAGCTGCCTCTTCCGAAGCACTGAACACCGGATCCAACTACAGAGAAAAAATCCACCGATTTTCTTTTTCCAATTTAAAAGCAAACCTATCCTGGTGCAAGATACTTCTTAAGTGACATGGGACAAAAGGAGGACACCATAGTTAAATATTGAAGAATTATAATTTTCCTTGGCTTCCTGTAGTAGCACACAAATATCTATCTGTGAGTAATGCCCCAATGCTACCGGTGAGCAAGGCACTTAATAAAACCCAAACAACTGTCACACATAGGTTATAAGGTCATTTCTCACACATAAGATAAACTGGAAATCCATCCAAAGGATGGAATCTGAGAAAGTGTTATGAAGTTTACTGGAAACAAAAAAATGAGTTTCACATGTTATTTTATTTCTCAAGGGCATTTTGATAAATGTATGCATACACTGTCAATGTATAGCTTTACCCACAAAAAAGGAAAGAAATCAGTAGCGTAGAGATTTAAAATGGTAAGTCTCTTTTAATGGCATGTTATATTGTTGATTATATAAACACAATAAAACCTTACAATTATGCAATGATGCAGCTTGCGGTGCATTTCAGAGCTTTTTCCTGATTATATTTGAAATACTAGGTAAGTGTTATTATTGCTTCATGGAAGGTAAAACTGAAACACAGAGTTCAAGGTCAAAGGCCATATCGATTTAACTCTGGTTCCCTAAATGAAGCTTCAAAATCCAAGCCCAGTGCAGTAAGCAGGTAGCTGGATTTCAAGGATAGTGCACTCCTGCAGCTCCGCATGTGGCTGTTGCCCTTTGAGAGTCAGCAGAGGCTGCAGCTGTTCAGCATCTCTGAAAATCAAAATTTCCTGATTCACCCTTTAGGCAATCAAATTCAAGCCTCTTGTTTTAAATTAGACTCTTAAAATTTACTGAGGGAATGGCTGCACGAGCCAGGAGCAGCAAGCCCACTGCTTTAACCACTGACTGGAGGGCACGCAGACCAGCCTCCGTGCTGAGGGTCCCTCCGTATGCATTTTCCCAGGGGCTACCTTTGACTTCCAGTGACCTAGATCGTAATGGCACTGCCCTGCTGGTAGCTGCCACCATCCAGCTGAACATATGAAGTCAATTTTTCACTAAACACTTTGGCTTCCTATTTACTCTTGGCCATTGTGGGAAGTGTTGCCCCTATTCATGATAAAGGCAAATATAGCTTGGGGCCGGGCTGTCTGGGATCCCACCTTCCACCTCATGATCTTCCATGGCAACTGGGGTCATGCAGAGTGCTGGCGCTAGCAATCCTCATATTTCAGTGGCTCTTCTGCAGCAAGAGGCCCCTGTGCGTTTGGAGACAACCTGAATTCAGGCGCCTTTCCAGCAGGTGGGATGTGGGATGTTTCCTTTCTCCGAGACGGGGAGGGGGAATTGGCGGGGTTCTCCATTCCAATCATCTTTCCACCTTTTGCCTTTGAAAAGAGACAGATCTGTGTGCATTTTATTAAATTGCACCAAGGTAAGTCAATAGGGCACCTTTTGTGAATCTAAAAATAAATAAAATAAAAATTGCTTTTGAGAATGCTATCAGAACTCCAGCCGTGCAAAGATCCGGCCCTAAATAATATTTGGCATGAAGTTATGCAGCACTGATTTGAATCTTCTCAGAGATAAGAAAAGGAGACCATCTTAACACATTGCACTGGTTCTGCAGCCTGGTGTAACCAGGCTGCCTCTGGTACAGGTCTGCTGGTCTCTCCTCCCCACGCTCCTGACTGAGGGTCACTGCAAACACTGCTGCTCTATCACACCTCACCGTAACACGTGGTCCTGGCTACAGAGTGCAGAATTCAATAAAGCAAAAGGTTCTGTTGGAGAAAGACTGACAGGCCCATCAGTCACCCTAAAAATGGGAAATGCCGTAAGAAAGGGAGGAGACCTCAGCTCCACTGCCCACAAACTCCTGTTTATCCAGCTGCAAATGGAAGACAGATGTCCACGGGAAAACCAATTTCCTCGTAGGATGAGAAAGTACAATGTGACAAAACTTCCCAAGCATTATTTCAGTGTGTAATGTATGTCTTCAGGAGTGCAAGGAACAGAAAGAGAGAGGGGAAAAAAAAGGCAACACAAGCGTGGAGAGACAGAGACCCCTCTCTGCAACGCCCTTGGCCCCACACCTTGCCACAGCTGCTCTGTGCCCCGCACTGTTGATACCTGTAAAACCCTGGAGTGGAAATCAAAGAATGAGTAATCAGGATTTTTTCAGCACTATACCATTTCAGACACCCACATAAAATGCACGTTGTGAATGATTGCTTGGATCAGTGAAGAGATCTCACTGTGGTCTCCACGACCAACAGGGCAGAAAGGGAACTTCCTGCGCCCTTGGGAGCTCCCATTTTGATTAAACGTCTGAGAAATTTCCCAGAAGACTATTACGCTCAATCAATATGACATTGCTTCAGCTAACGAAATTCTTTTAACATCCAACATCCTTTGAATCACGGATTAGAGAGGGCAGGTTAGTTCAGATTCTGAACTACATTTTAAATTACATAATTATCTAGTAACATCGCTGTATGTATTAGAACATCTATTTTCAATGGAAAAACCCAATGTTCTTGAAATTCTGTTTTAAAAACTGTAATAACTGAGTGGTTTAATATTTTAAAATATTTTGAAAGCTTGAACAAGCTTTCAGGCTTTTTAATGTCATTCAAAGTCAACTGCATGTTCTTTAACATAAGAAAATAAATTAATATACCGTGTAATTATTGCTGACATCTAAAAATCTTGAAGTTAACACAGTCAAAAACATAACTACTTACATGACTGTATTTATTGCTGGATTGTGGATATTTCATTGTCAGTAAAATAGTTTTCTATCATACAAAACACATATATTTCATTATATAACACACATTTCTGATGGAAATTTGATGAAGGCAAATTAATAAATGATCCAGTCTTGATTTTCCTTGTTTATATTACCAAAAAAACTTACCTGGGGTTTTGTTACCATACTAACTGTTCATATATTTAATGTTTTTATTCCTTGTGTGACGATTAAAATGTTGTAGCTTGCTGGAATGCGTTAGAAATTACACTGATACAACATTGTCAAAATTTTCACAAAAATTCTCACACAAAACTCTAATATGTGAAATACTTTTTATATTGTAGCCTCCCATAGTTATATTTACAAATGCATTTTAGTCCAAGTCCCCCACAACTAATCTTTTAGTTTCAAAACTAGCAGGTTATGTCATTGACTGAGGTACTATTTTTCTACCAAACTGAAACATTTGAGACTAACTTTTTTGGAGTAAAACCTTAAAGGTCTCAGGGCTGTGGGATTGGATTTGGGTTGGTTTGTTTGTTTTTTTTTTTTGAGGGGGGTGTTCTTAAAAAAGGAAAAAAAAACAGAGAGAAGACAATGAAGCTGAGCCCAGTTTTGCAGGTGTGGTGGGTATGGGCATAGGAAGGCCATTTCCCATCACAGTGTTTATATTGTGTCAGTGTTTCCTCATGATCCCTTTTCCGTCCGTCCTGGCAACCTGCCTCATGTTCACTAACACCTGTTAACTGTTCACTACTTCTTTCAAGCATGCATTATAATTCCTATTTCTCATAAAAACACATTCACTGAGCTCCCATGAATGCAACTGAAATTCTTATACTGTCAAATGAAAAATACAAGTGTTATTATTTTTAAGTGTCTAACACTTCTTGTTGTAGATTCATACAATAAATGATGTTGTGTGTTGTATGTATTATGCTGATAGATAATGATAATGCCACAGGAAAAAAAAAAGAGAGCTTTATCCCAAAATCATGATATCTGCATTTAAATTTCAGGAACTTTTCAGATGAGGTTGAGAACCAGGAATATTTGGTTCTATGCCTTACTTTTCAGCTGTGTACATTCAGTAAAGTAAGTTTTATTTCTCTTTTTTTTTTTTTTTTTTTTGTAAAATGTATATTTTAGAATGTAACAACAAAAAAAAAGAAAATATTTTCTACATCTATATTACACGGTGTAACTCATGGACTCCCATCATTTTGTATTACAGCTTCAGCCTCTAAACACATTCTGAGATGAAATATAAGACATAAATCAGTTTGGGATCCAGGTCTACTTTACATATTTGGAAGAACTGTAGAGAAAATGCTAGGAATTGAAGGGCTGATCCGACAACTCTTTTGGGGAAGCTCCCTGAAGAGGTGGAGGAAAAGGAAGAGGAAAACTCTTAGATGTCTAAATCAAAGGGATTTTGCTGCCTGAAAAAAGTAAATAGGAGCATACAGATTATTTTCATGAATTAAAATGACTGTAATATCCAATGCAAGCAGACCTGACTTGATCATGAGATCATTGAATTCAAACTTTTTGGCCCTTACATCAAATGAACCACAAAGAAGAAGCAGTTCCTTTTCCCCGATTATAGTTACATTACAACTTGATCACAATTTTTTGTAGGACACTGTCAGTTATAACTTACCACAAAAAAAAGGTATTCTCTAAAAAAATAATGTAAGTTTGTATCAGGGAATTGTACAGATGACAACTTGGCTGTCAGCCTAGACAGAATCTGTAGATATATCCAGTGCTTCTCATGGGAAAGTATTTTATGTCATGTCAGATTTTGGCTGGTCTCGTACAAGGATGGAAGTACAATGCAGGAAGCGCTGTACTTCGAATCTCATTTCTTTCACTGAGCGAGGGCAAAGACTAGTTCCCCAATAAACCACACTTCCCAACTGGCTTGGACCCTACAGGATCATTGCTGGTCTAACAACCTCGGTTTTGTTTTGCACCAGATTCTTGCTGGATTTGAGTCAGAGCAATGTCTCTCCAAGTCCTTGAAAACTGCAGTAAGCATGAACCATGAATGTTTATTTTAACAAGGAAAAAAATTACTTGCTACATTTTTACATACAGTAAAAATCTGGGGTAGGGAAGATAAAGGAAGGAAGAATAAAAGAATCATCAGAACAATAAGGTGATGAAGACATGATAAAATAGATAAAAACATGTAAATAGGAAATGGGCAAATTCTCACCTTAAACTTTTTCAGCAAAATCAGTAGCAGGATGATCTGCTCATCACAGGAACACAGTTATGAAGCCTTTGTAGGACACTCCCGCAGCTGAAATTCAAGGGGCATCTCATCATTGGTTCAGCTCCACAGCATGGATTTTGCTAGCGTTGTGAAAGGCACCTGCAAGATGGACACTGTACATACACACTCATGCACATGCACACAAATACACCCCCTCCTCTCCTCCACCCAAATTGCCAGTGTCCAAGGCCAAAGTCACTTCTCTGTAGACCATGACTAAGGGGTATTTGAGAAATGTCTTATGCAAAGTGGAATTGACACAACAGAAACACAAAGTCCCACAGGTCTCAGAGCTTTTGCATCTCTTTGTTTTAAAAAGCTATATCGCCTTAATTCTGATAATTTCCCATTCTTATGTATGTTCCCCTTCAAATGCCTCTGATCAATGCCTTTTCCTCCAACAATGGAGACAGAAACTGTGAGGACTAGGAAAAGTACTGGCATACTAAGCATGACCAAGGACATCTGTTTCTCGCTATTGACTGACGCAAGAGGACTGTAGGCATGGACCTGAGATATACTTTAATGCAGGTGGTAACAGGCATGAAGGAAACCACGCAAGAATATAAAAATATCCTGCTTTGCTGCATAGCTGAGTAAACAATCTCCTGATTAAAAGAAATTTCTCCTTATAACACTACAGTTTTCCATTATAAAATTCTTCAGTGACTCAGTTTCCCCAGATGTCATATCAAGACTTTCAGTTTGCATGTGAAACATGGCTAGTAAATACACCTGGGGGAAAAAGCATCCCTGGAGCACTAAATAGGCTATATCAGGTCACCATTACACTTAATTCTCACTTGTTCTTTCTCCTTTTCAAAATTTCACTTTAAAAGTTTCTATCAGCTAACCAGATTTTTTTTTTCAGTATAATCACTTAATTTATTTAATGTTTATAGTCATTAAGGCTTTTAGTGGAATCATTTTAAAATATGCTTTCGGGGTCACTTCGGCTCTATTAAGCTTTTTAAATAGATTAAATCCAGGGTCTCTGCTTTCTGAATACAAAAGCAGATCTTGCCTGTGAAGCCAAAAACAATTTAAAACATATGATATGCTGTAGAATTAATCTGTCCAGAACTAAAAGGAAGACTGTATTTATAGCAGCTGATTTATTTGTTTGATATACAGTATGTGCTCTGGTTTATAATTTTTAAGGTGTGTGAAAAGGGTCACATTATATATTACAAAAATAGCAAGGCAATGATTTACAAGACTTCACATTGTGCCTATTGACCTTCTCAATAAGAAAGGTTGGTGGTTGTAACTGCACTGAAAAATTAAACCCATGGGAGTCAATTTAATGTAGTATAAACTCTTTAACAACCAGCAAAATAGCCATATCAGCTGTTCCATCTGCAGATTATGTTTCAGTTGTAAAATGCAGTTTTTAATAAAAAGTGCACAAGCTTTCTTTATTCTACAAAGCATGTGTTTCCTCCTCCATGGAAGCAGCTGCTCCCTACCTTTCGTGTGGCAAGAATGGAAGTATTGTGTTATAACTGGTCCCCTCAGTGGGAGAAGAAAGAAAAGGAAGAAAGAAACTGCTTAACAGCAGTACAAGTCATTTTGCCCAGTTTCCTTCTTAAAATTAATCTCTGAGCTCTGAAGAAAAGATGTACATCTGTTTGTCCTTTGTTGTGGACAAATGCATTAGTCTGTCCACAAGGAAAACAATATTAGCCCATGTACAGCTTGAAATAATCAATACTCAGACTTAACAATTGGGTAATGCTTCATGTTAACACACTCACTGTGAAAATGAGAGGTTAAGGGCAAGATATCGCTTTTAATTATCAGAGCCATGTGTCATGGACATTCCAGAAATAATGGTATCTGAACACATCTAAAGCATTGTCAGGTAAATGAAAGACGAAAAACATTCAAACTGCGATCTTCTTTATGATCGGCCTCATTTTTTGCAGGATTATCTGGCTGCCCCAGTCCCTTGCACAGATGGAAGCTGGCAAGCCAGATATAGTCTTTTCGTATCTCTGGTTTATCATCCCTAGGATGCTCACCTCATCCACTTTTTGCAAGGAATCAGACAAAAAGCAGCCTAGAGGTACATAGAGATTGCTAAAGCTATATATTAATAGCCACCATCCTCGAAAACAAAACAAAACAAAACCTAACAACAAAATGATGCAGCTAACACACCAAGTATTCTGATTTTGGCTTATACCTTAGGGGGGGCCTGTCAGAGAGAAAGTTAATGGTGGATATTACAGACAAGCAATATTGGAGATATAACTAGCACCTTTTGGCTATTGGAAGAGTGCTGTGGTGTATTTTGGTTTTCTTGACAAAAGAGGGCTTTTTATAGCTGCTACTGTAATGATTTGGTAAAATGTGTAAGCTCACTGAAGGTTTGGGCTTCACACTAGAATTTATTTTCCTGACTAAGGAAGCAAATGGCAAGACAGTTGAGGGCAAGACGACTGGTGTTTGTGCAGAAGCATACAAGAGATGTGAATAAGGAGATTTTCATAATGCACGCTAGTGGGAGTTCTTTTCCAGTTTAGCTCATCTATGTGGGAAGTTCATTATGGTATTTCCTGTATAACTTATGTCTCTTCCAGGATAGCAGGATAAAACAATTGATGGTACAGCAATATCTTTTTTACGTCTTCCTGTGAAAGATTGCTAAACGCTCTGTCTCTAATCCTCATTCCAGTTACATATTATATATGAAAAGAACTGGTCTCTTTAGAGTGTGTTTTAAGTCATAGTTTGGTGTGCTATGTACTGTAGCAATCTCCACACATACATTTTAAGTCCTACTCGATCTGTTGATTATAATGCCCTGGAGAGACAAAATGGGTTAATATTTCAACACTGTGCTTATTAATGGTTAACAATTTCATTGGAACATGATATTCCCATACTGAAGAGTAGGTGAGCTGAAGGAATGGGCTTGATTCTATTAGCTTGTCAAAAAGATATAGATATAGTTACTGAAGCTTTGATAATGGTTAGAATTAAGGAAGTACAATAAAACAATAGATGTCTCTTGTGTTTTTCCTGATTCTATGACATTTGTTGGATCTGAGAAGACCCCACAAAAGACAGGTGAAACTATCTGTTATAGCCAGTCAGTGTTAGCAGCAGGAGAGCAGGCTGTCCTGTTGCTGGGACATGCGGAAAGAAAATCTAGATGAAATAATTTCCCAGTTACTAAGGCTGTTTTTCAAAACTACACATACTCTTGTCCTCTAAGGCTTCTGCTTTGCTTTATTACAGAAACCCAAGCGAACCAAACCTAAGTTAAAATGCCACCAAGGTGGACACTGGGTTCAGCACCAGCTTTGCAGAGGTGTTGCTGAGGCCTTCTCAGAGAAAAGTAGAGAGGAAGCAGATTCTCGAGTTCTTCATCACATTGTGAAATAGTATTTTAAGACATGATTATCAAAAAAGCATTTTCCTTCCCCCTTCCCTGTTGTTTGCTCAGAATTTTCAAAGCAGCGTTCAAGAGGTATCTGAATCTTTGTACAGCAGAATCAACCAGTAAATCAGCAACATTGTCGGGAGTCAAGTGGGCAATGAAAGAGATCCTGTTTCTCATTTGATTTGAAAGGAGTATCTGAATGTATCCAGTATCTCCACAGGTAGGTTTATAACCTTTTGTACCTGCGTTCACCAAGTTGCAAGCCCTTGAATACAACTCCCAAAAACCTATCAGAAAGGCATCCCAAGCATTCAGTCTGAGCTGCTTAGGTCAAAGCTTAAAGAGAAAAAACAGGGCAGAAGCAACTCCAGAAGGGAGTTGTATTAAGGGTCCTTGTACTGCCTACCATATGGCTCACGGAGATAGAGGATTTCTGATCATTTGCTGTCCTGTCACCACAGGAAGCTCATGCTGGACCTTCTGAAGTATCACAGACCCCTGCAGACTAATAATCTTGTGGAAGGTCACCTAAGAAAAGTTCAATAATAAAGCAACTAGGACAGTACCTTGACATTTGTGATAATAAATATTATCAACAACATCAGCTAGAGTTCAGATAAACATCTGAATTTCACATGTCAAAATTGCTAGTGAGAAGTATTGGAAAACCTTTTAGACTGACATTTTCCTGGGAGAGGCGATCAGCTCCAGGAATCCTTGTGCCTCAGGCATAATTCAATACCGTCTGTATCCTTCATCTCCTTGATCACAGAAATTAGAGCTGGAGAAGACTCCCAGGTCACCAGCCTGCTACATATTTTCAAGCCTTTCCTAGTGTTCATTTAATGAGAGAAAGTCCAGGCAGTGACACTTGTACCACTTCTTTCAGGAGACCATTTCTCATCTTTAAGGGGGGAAAAAACCCCTCTTGCACGTTTGTTGAATAGGCCCTAACAACAGTGTCTGGTAACATAAAACGCTGCTGTACTGAGAGCAGGAAGCAAATCACATCTGCTGCACAATTTCCACTGGTGTAACTTGAGTTACACAATGCAGAGTGACATGGAATCTGGCCCCTAAGATTTCACTTAAGAAAAGTGCTGTAGCAGTTAAATGTCTCAATTTTTTTACTTTCTCTTTTTACTTCTGTTATAGATCCTATGCATCTGTGAAGTCTAAGGCCCTTGCAGGAGATGTGTTCATATACCGCTTTGGCCATTGTGCAAAGGGAGAAAGGACTTGAGCCTGAGTAGACTAAGACATTTCCCAGAGCATGGAACTGGTTTCTTCAAGGACTTTGCAAACCAATAAGCAAAAACTATAAACATACAGAAGTGGAAAACCAAATATAAAAATCACTTAAGATCTAGCCACCTCCCAGCTAGAGCAGCAAACCTCCTACTACGGCCAACATAAAGAACTCAAAAAAAGAAGAAAAAAAAAGCTGATGCTTGACATTGTAGCCCGTACGTTGAGTGATTTGAGCTCGATAAATGTTATCATGTTTGTGTTCTCCAGCCTCTGCTACATTGTCCATGTCCCTGAATCCATACACAATTCAGGTTATGGATTTGGAAATCCTATTCAAACTTACCAAAGGCTTCAATTCTTCTAATTTCAAAGCCTACACCTTTCTCATGGTTTTTGACACAATCTGAACCAAATACCAGATATGGGCATATCACAAGCAATTGAGTTTCCACAGCTAGTTTCCATAGGTTGCCATTTGTCACTGAGCTGCAGTGGCTGGCTGCATGTGTGTATGTCACCTAATACATAGGTGGAACAAAAAAGCATTAGCTTAAATCATTGCAAAGGTCACATTTGCCATTTTGTGTAAGTAGCATTGAGATGAGGCTCAGTAAAATAAAATATTTATTTCTAATACAAACCACCTTCATAATTTCAGCTAACATATTTTACTTCTCACTAGTAACAGACAAGGGGCATTCATGCAGTTAGGTAGCATAGCTTATCTGCCAGCTGGTAACTCCTTATGCCTCAATAATTTGGTTGCTAGCAATTGTCCTGTTATATCCATAGTTTGGAAGGAGCAGGAGGCAGGCATCCCACAGACCGAATGGTATGAAACCTTCCCAAAAAGAGAGCATGGAGAATTTCTTGCTCCTCTTTACTCTGACACATCTTCTAGCACAGCACTCTCACATAAGGGCCTGAATTATACACGAAGCAGGAGGGGTCAGCCAACACTTACATGGCTTGATCTCACGTAGCTTTATGCCATGAACACTAAGGCATGTCTGGTTTATTTATTTATACATCAGTGAAGGAATGCTAGGTAAGTAATTGGAGCCAAATAAAACCCTCTGGTTTTACAAATTGGGATTACTGGCTGAAGCTTTCTTATGTCACCTCTAAACACTGAGACAGGTCCCAGGATAGCTTTAGTGATGATTACCAAGCTATAACACAAGCTGTCAAATCTGTTATAATCAGGGGTTAAAATAATGCACACTCTGTAATGAATAATTGCTATAAATGCCCTGAGGCGTAAAAATATTGTTTGAGATGTTGTAAATAATGCGGCTGGATTTAACTGCAATTTGATATGTCTGTTCTGGTTTTTTCCATGTAGCCTGGCCCCAAGTGTCTTTTCAGGTCTGCTCTTCAGCTGATGTTAGCCACAAAAGTAACAGAACCTCCATGTACCGTATACAAACATCTCGGTCAATCTGAGGTCAAAGCTCAACTAAAGGAGGCGGCATGCAATAAATATAAATGAAGTATATTACTATGATAAATAAAAGTGGTCTACATTAATGCGAACGAGCTTGAGTGATAGTGAGTACGTTTCCAAGACGCAGGGTCAAGCTTGGTGCATCAGCGAGACTGAGGGGCTGAATGAGATGCATTGCTGCAAGCAACTCTGAGACAAAAATAGGCTATGATCTCATAGAGCAGACTTATCAGTTATGGTAATAGAGTCATCCTGACGGTAGACTTTCTGTTACTATTTCAAATCTGTGCTGTCACTGTCAAAGGAAGTGCTATTTCTTTCCTCTTACAACTTTTTCCACGAGGGTCTAGAATTGGTAATATTTGTTTGGTTTCATCACTGAGGCTTGCTCTCCCATTTTATTATTTCCTCTCTGCAATTTTTACTGTCAAGTAAATGTTCTTTAAAAAAATAGGTGAGTTTCTTTATCTATAGTATACCAATATTTGAAGTTTGTATTTAGAAGACAGGTGCTCTGGAAAATTACAGCAGGAGGCATTCCTAATGGGAACTTGACTTTTTTTTTAAGCTTTGTATGTAGTTTGTATGCAACGGTGGGCTGAGTTCTGGCAAGGACTAACTCCATATTGTGTAACTCCATGCAGACAGGGAACAGTCCATCCATGAGCCTACCTGCTAGGTAGGTTTTCAGTGAGGCTCCCTGGAGTACTGTGAAAACAGAGCCACTGCACAAAACGCCGGCATAGTTTGTGCTCGAGTACTTGAGATCTTGCTGCAGGACTCAGCACTAAGCTGAGTAGCCAGACTTGCTGTCTGGGGGATTATGGTGCACAGAAGCACAGTGGGAAAAACCTCTTCATTGGGCAAATACTAGAAAATTTAAAAAAAAAAAAAAAAAAAGAACAAAAAACCAACAATGGCAGTCAAAAGATTCTGGATAAAGTGCTACAGAAAGCAGTGGGAGGCACAACTTGTCCCATGTCTGATTTCCTTTCCCATCAGTTAATAGAGGTCTGGAGAATGAGGAAAGTGTGATGAAATGTTAAACAGCAACACACAAGTCTTCTGTATTTGGACTGCAAATGACTAGTGACATAGGACGTTCCATTAAATGATGTCCATGAAAAGCAAGCACATAGTGAATCATCCATCCACACAGGCTTGCAATAAGAATGTTGCAGAACTCATCTCTGGGCTGATATTGCTGCTATTTAATGTAGTTTCTAGCAAGCCATTTATCATATTTATGGCTACATCTAACCCTTTTTACTATGTTCTTTTTTCACGAGTTCTCCTAGAGAAAGGCTATTCCACAGCTTTATGAAGCTATGAACTGGAGAATAATGCATGACCTAAAGCAAATGGAGGTGAATGATGCCCACATTACACTGGTTATCCAGACCTGTCAAAGAACTGCCAATGCATCAAACATTGTTGACCAACTTTGCCATGCCTATACTTTCCAGAACAGGTAACAAAATGAAATCGAAGGTGTACTTCTAAAGCTCCCATTATGTTATCCTGCGTCAAGATTTGCAGCAAATCTCAATACTTGCATCACTTTTTGAAAACGGCAATATTGTCCTCATCTGTGCACAACAAATTCCTGGCTTTTCAGCAACAGAATAGGAGCACTGCCTAACCCTTCTGAATAACCATTTCCTCCGAGACTGCACTTTAAAAAAAATATGCAGAGCTTATTAGAAATGTAGCTGGCTTTCAGACTACTTAGTGTCTTCCAATAATTTGGATTGTTGAAAAAATACAAACACTAAGTAGCAGCTGCTGGACCACACACCATGTGAAAGAAAGAAAACCGTGTTTCTGTTGAGAGGTTTCTCAGGAGCTTCATACCATGCAAATCCTCCTGCTTCAGCTAAATCCCTGGAGTATGTAATCCTGATATGGTTAAACTGTTCTTGGATCATTTACTTCCCAAGAAGCTTACTTTGCTGCATGCTTGGTGTGCAATTATTTGTAGAGAAAGCCCTGTCCCTTTGAAAAGCAGAAAACAGCTCATGGTAACTCAGTTGACACTTGATCTGCATCTTTTCTTTTTTTTTTTTTTTTTCCCCAGAAGTAAAATTCACTGAAATGTCACATAGATTCTCTGAGGAGGTACAGAACATAACTTAAGAATGCTTATATCGGGTCGGGCCAAGTGTTCATATTCCCCAGTATCCTGGATAAGCAGGGAAATATAAGAGCAGGGAAAAAATACAATGATGCTTCCTCATGTTCTTAAATTTCCTGAGCCTGAACCATGTCTCTGTGGTTAATTAATAGTCTTTCTTTCATTAATGTTTTCAATTGCTTTTAGAACCCATTGATATTTTGGCATCTGCTACATTTTGTAGTAATTAATTTTAGCAAAGAAATGAGCATCTTCAGTTCCCTTTAATTACTGCAAACTTAGAGAAATCTCGGACTTTTCTGGATTGGATCTTTAGGCTTCCTGTGATTTTGTTTTCCTCTTCTTCAAAATTTGGATATTGATACTTAATCGTCTGTCTCACTGGCATGAGTCATTCTACCAGTTATTTTACTAACATTTGTTAGTGAGACCTGTTGATTCAATAACATGTGTTAATCTGCACTGAAGACATTTAGGCAAGGTGTTACTCATTTCTTGATTTTCTTTTTAATTAAAGCTCATTCATAACAGCTAAAGTTGTGCAAACTTCTAATACATGTAACCACATGCCAAACGTTTCTTCATGTTGGC
This sequence comes from Platalea leucorodia, assembly GCF_965183815.1. Lineage (NCBI taxonomy): Eukaryota > Metazoa > Chordata > Aves > Pelecaniformes > Threskiornithidae > Platalea > Platalea leucorodia. Next base: position 95,266,374 of record NC_138826.1, on the reverse strand, counting down.
CAGTTTCCAAACTTTGATTCAATTGATGAGTCCTATATATTAGTGGGGAGAGAGAGTGGAAGATGATGTCTTTAAGTTATTATATAAACTATATTTTGTTACTAGAAGTTAGGCTTGTTGAAACACTATTCTTTCACCTCTAGTTTCTGATGTCTTTGTTCAGCGTACTTTTAATATTAACGACTTGCAAGAGTGTTGTATTCATTATAACTCTCATCTAAATTTCATAGATGCATGTGTTTCATACAGCTTAGTCAAAGATTCCACGGGAATCAAAAATACAATCGTGAAAAATGTTCTGAATGATGGACTGACAAATAATGAAAGGAAATAAGGGGATTACAAGAACACACTGAGAAAGAGAAAATTACAGTTCATTTCTCACCAAGAAACTGCTGATAACAGAACTAAAATGGGAAGGCTACTTCCTACTTCTTCATCTCTCCCCATGAGTATGTACGATCTGAAGATAAGATCGGATTGTGCTAACTGCAGAGCTGCTTCTTTGAGTTTAGCAGAAGATCCAAAGAAGGGATTTTCTTCCTACAGTCCCATAGCAACATCACCTGATTTAGGCCACAAGGTGATGGAGTGGAGTCAGGGTTAAATACCAAGATTTGTTTTGTCCACAGAGCTGCCTAGAGCCAGCCAGTAGGAAAATGCTGAAAGCAATGCAGGGCAGAATTTGACTTTTGTACTAGGTAGTGTTGTAGGCAAAAAAATAGCTTAAATGATGAATGTGGACAGGCAGTACATGTGCATGTGCATGTGAGCGAATGCACAGAACTGAACTTCTGAACTCTAAAGCAGAAGCCTGCTACTTGCTAGCTGCAGCTAGTAAGGGCTAGTTGCACATTTTAATAACACCTGGACTAAACAGACATGGCATGTCTTGAACACTGCCATTCATAAAGAGACACGAGACAGGACCACCAGTTAGGGGGCTAGGTTACAGGCTGTGCTCCTGCACACAGACTGTATTGGCTCTGGAAAATAAGAATTGACCCCAGAATGTGGATGAAGACCTTGGCTGGAGGGAAGATCCTGGAACTGGGTGAGGATCCTGGAGATCAGGGAGATGGATGGAGATGAATGCCAGGGGCATCCAGAGACCTTGGCAGGTGATGCCCGAGACTGGCAACCATGAGCAGTAGCACACTGGGAACCGACCTGACTTTCTGCCCAGCCTTCCTGTGCCAGCAGAGACCACCCTGCTGGGAAGGGAAATCAAGACCAAGTGAGCGCAACGCTGGCGGGGAGAGAGTGGGGATGAGACAGTCAGGTAGGGCGAAAGGTTGAATCTTGCTGGTTCTTAAACAAACCCCACTATTCAGATCCACCATCAGTTGCTGTTTACTATGTCTTGCCTGTGACAGGTCAGCAGAGCACACACAGGTAAATGGAGAGCACATGCACACTCCAGTCAGCTGGTAATTAGTGGGTAATTAGACTTGCCTGTTTGATGCTTTCAGGAGGTAGGATAGCGGATGCCATATTCTGAGAACTGCTTTGGCCTGTGCCTGTCTGTGGACACCTGAGAAGACATGGCTTCAGGATAAGCATGTGAGAAAACCAAGGAGACATTAAATTCAAAAATTAAGTCATGGTATTGAGGCACCTCTAACTCTCTTTAAATCTGCCTTGGAGATTTTGTTCATAACTTCATATTTGTTGTATTACACTTCATTTCAGGGACGGTCAGCCCAATCTTTGTGTTATTCAACGTTTTATCAGTGGTGGTATTTTGTTTACTTCTGTGCCATTGAATACCGTGAGATTCTGTACTGATCTCTGTAAAACACCTACATTCACAGACAGTTATTAGTGCAACTTTCACAGATCTGTCTATTAGCCCAACTGTAATCCATTTGATGCCTACTTCACTGATGCTGTGTGGTGCAATTAATTGTGCCTGGCAATAATAAGGCAAGTGCCTTACAAAAGCCTGCTTCACCAGAATAGATGTATCAACCAAATTGATAATTCCCACATATGTAACTGAGATTATTACAGAATCATATTTGTTGTCATAACTAACTGAATCCCATCTTGGTTTAGTACTGGGCCTGATTGCCTGGAGACTATTTGTGCTAAAGACACCTGGATAACCTCACAACTCTTTTTAGATCAGCTTGCTTTCAGCCTCCCAGGATTTTGCTGGTGCTCTGGGCAGAAATCTTTTCAAGTAATTCTTTGGGATTTTTAGGTGTAAGTTATCCAGGCCTGCTGATTTGAAACGATTTGTCCCCTGTACAAGGGTTGGGCTTTTTGTAGTACCTTTCTTAGCTCTTGACTGAGTACTTCATCATCTTCATGTGAAAGAAGCGCTTCCTCTAGTTTCATTTTGAAAACAGAACAGGGATTTATTTATTGTATACTCCTGCATTTCCTATCTCATTATTAATGGCATTATCATCTCTAGTAATGGGCTTGTATTATTGCGGGGATTTCATTTGTTCCTAATATACTTTTAAAAAGCTCCTTATTTTATGTTGCCCAGTGACAAATCCATGATGTTATTAGCCTCTCTTATCAATTATGTTCACTTCACAAATTATATTGATTATTTTCCATTTCTTTCTTTTCTCTTGTGTTACATTTTGTTGGATTTCCCCTATTTGTGATAGCTTCTTTTGCTTCACCCCTTCAACAGATCTAGGGCCAAAGTTGCTTCTCTTTTGACTGTGAATTCACAGCTTTCTTCCCATATAACAAACCTTCTTGAAGAAATCTAAATTGCGTTTTACAGCAATGTTTTTTCTTCCAGTTAGTTCTGCTCTCCTTGACTCCTTCAAAAATACCCGATGTGTATGTTCCAGATTGGATCTGCCCTACTTTTTGACCACAATAAATGTAATCGTCACAATTTTGGTCTCTATACAAGCACAATCTTCCAGTCCAGTGATTAATTCACCTTCATCTTCCATAATAAACTGAAAATAAATTCACTTTGTAATAGCATAGGTGTAAGATTCGGATTATTACATTAATCTTGGACAGTGGTGGCAAACCTGTGGAGTGAATGGAGGAATGAGCAATGCTGCTGTAGCAGTAATGCAGTGCCCTTTCCTCTGCCCCCTTTCCCTACCCAGCCCTGCTCCTGAGAGGGGAGTGGGGTGCGGAGCTGCCTCTGAGGGATGTCGGGGAAGGGAGAGGGGAGGGGAGCTTCATTATTCCCTGTCAGCTTGTGTGCACACAGAATGATGATCTCTGTAAATATCAAGCACTCCTAATTAGTAAATAATGCAATTAGCCTAAAAGCATTTAAAAATTAAGAGTCCTTATCTATTGCAAGACCTGTGAACTCAATTATCTATTGTTGGTCCACCTTTAGCTGAGGTCACTTTGTGTAGCCTCACGAGAAAGCTTTAGAAGGCTTTCTAATGTCAAGATAATATGAAGTTTCCTTTTAAACAGGTGAGGGTTTATTTGTTGCATATAATCAGGAAATAAATGCCAGTCTGGCATATTTATTTGTTTTATACCAGACCTTTGAGCAAAAGCTATTAGCAGTTTGGAACCAAATGTTCTTCTTTGTCTTTGGCCTGAAGCAGGGGAACATGATGATCTTGAAGCCCAAAATTGCATTATTGTCATCTAGATCAGAATTTGGATGATGGTGAGTAAACAAATTATAACATGTAAGTTAAAATCAACATGTGACAGTATTGGCAGTGGCATGGGAACATAGCTCATCCATTTTTCCCTATAGCCTCATTGTTTAAAAAAACACTCCATACTGAGATTCTGCTAGCTACAGTATTGGATTTAATACTGTCCTGCATTTTTAAGTGCTGCTTGTTGTTAGAAACAGCTTCATTTGGAAGCATAATTATCAGGATCCCATTCCTGTAGGAACAGGAAAAAAAAACATTCAGCCTTTGTTGTTTTAGCAGCTGGTCCTGGATACTGGACCCTGATTACAACAGCATGGTTTTTGTATGCCTTGAACTAGCTGCTGATCCAAATACTACAGTACTAATGAAAAGATTTCTGTAAATCTCAGTAGCTTTAGGTCAATCATGTGGTCAAACTGTTTGAGTCAAACCTTTCATCGCTTTTCTACCTGTGGCAAAATGTCAGAAAAGTGTTGTCTTAAACTGAGCAATAGTCTATAATTGTTACCCCAGCTAAATCTATCTCACATAATGATATTATATCAAAGCAAATAAAAGATGGTATTTTGTGGTAGCTGTGAGCAAAGAAGGGAGTGATCCAGGTCTTTAATGCTGATTCTCGCAGGATTTTTTCTGCTCTCTGTTCACATTGTAACCTCAAAAGTCCTCTCATATCTATCAGTAGCATTCACCTTTGTAATCTTTAGGTATTATATTAATTACCATGTTACATTAATTATCACTTTAACCATGAGCCTTCTCCTATATCCACGTATGGATAAAATTTAATTGTCTGCTGGCTTCTGGAAATAGCCAGCACTGAATAAAACTGATCCATTAACTCATCATAATTTCAGTCCCCAAACCAGGCTTGTGGGATGCAGATTAGTTCAAGAGATATTCGCTAATGCTGAAAGATGCATGTACAATTAAGTGTCTTCTTTATTCAATGGCTGTCTTCTTTTGTGTGGAATATAGCCCATTATCATTTATATGGGTATTTTATGTAGCTATACAGTTAGATGGAAGTGTAAGCATCCCCCTTCTTGCCCAGACTGTCAGTGACGTCCCTTGTTTAAAGTATTTTTGAATGCTAATTAGGTTTTCACTGCCCCTGTCTTTAGTGTCTGCTAGAAGGCAGCTCCCATCCAGTAACCACCTTGAAGTTACCATAGATCTTGCTAATTATCTGTTTCCCCATAATTCCAACGGATAAGACCCTGTGCAATCTGTGACAAACAGGGCCTAAATTATGCAGTAAGTGCCCCTGGATTCTCTGACTTCCTAATGCAGCAAACTGAAAATACTGCAGCTTCAGGTAAATTTTAAAAATTGAGATTATTATTGCATTCAACGTAAAATGAATAATCCATGAAAGAAATTCCTTGCATTATTTGTCACAGTAAATTAAACTTGTTTTACCCCACACCTGCATTTCTCCTCTGCTTCCAAAATGTACATGAAATGAAGAACTGAAGGGCAAAAAATTATCAGGGGCAACTGACAGCAGTTACACTGGCTACAAGATAACTTGGGATTTGGGGGGCACTAAGGAAGCCTTGGGAAATGATTTGAGACTCAGGATTCAGAACTCAGCGTGAATATTTCTTCTTAAAAGACAAGCTTGTAAAAAGCTTAGCTGGTTAACATGTTAAATGACATGAGAGAAGTGCAATTTCAGTCTGTCTGCACATGGGAACACAGAGCTGAGCTGCTCGTAACTGTGCTAAAGAATATTTGGCAGAATATCACCATCCAGAAAGCAAAAATTTTATGGCTAGATCCACACAAGGTCCTTAAATGTTGCACTGCTTAAATTTTAGGATGGAAGAGTGCGTCTCAAGTAGTCATGAGGAAAAACTGAAGAGAGGGTATGTCTTAAAGCTGACCCTTCCCCTTACAGTGGCACAAGGACAGAGACGGGCCAAGATGCCTCCTGACTCCTGGGCCAGCTGGTGCCTTTGCCTGGGGGACTTTGGTTCCCACCTCAACTGCTCTGCCAAAGTCACTGCTCCTGTCACCAGGCTGGCGGCAGCCCCAGGGCAGGAGGGAGAAAGAAATACTGTGCCTTGCATGGTGTAGCAGCACTTGGTGGCTGAAGGGGACACAGTCCCAACTCCCATTATGAAACTGGGAGGTCCTCTGTTTTCAATCCACATCAAATAACTCTGTAGCTCAGACTGGCAGCCCAACGCCCTTGCTGCCAGATGATGTGAAACGCCTCTTGTGCTTCAGCTGTCCTCTTCCCACCATAAAGACTTGATTCATTTAGGCAAGCGCTAAGGACAGGCACACACACTGCCCACCAGCCTCTGCAGCACAGAAAGCTGCGTACCCTTGCCACTAAAACATTTCTGGAGCCATTTGAGAGCTGTGGCTCCAGGCTGCGGCTGAAAATAGAAACAGTGGTGCCCAGGGAACGTCTACTACAGAGCTCTTAATCCAAGGCAATGCTGTTTCACTTTCTGCTTTTTTGGGGGTCCCATCTAATTGGTGAGCTTGTGAGCCCACTGGGTCAGACTGCAGGTGTGAGACATACTGTCCTCTGTCCGTGCTTATTTTGTGGATCCAGATGGGCAAAGGGACATGAGATGAGTCCCTTGCTGTTGAGTCCCCTCCGGGCAGTTTGCTGCCTTATTGTGGAAAATTTCCACTAGGTGGCAGATCACCTGAGATTTTTGAGGACTGAAACTTCAAAAGCCTTTGTGGGTCTATCTCTTAGACCTTGACTGTAATCCTAACCTGTCCCTGTACGGAGTAATCGCTAGCAATGTTTGAATCCAGTCTTAACTGGGGGAGGGGGAGCACATTAATTAGTTTCTTGAATGAAAACAAATTCGGCTGTTGGAGTGCAATTCTGCAGTGCAGAATGCCAGGGGTACAGACATTAAACTATTGATTTATTATGTGAAGTGCAAGTTATTCTGGTGCAGATGGTAAAAGGTTTTGATACGAGAGCTGCAGCTTTGATATTGCATCTGTTATCGTCTCACTGGTGTCTGCAGAGTGAGCTGTTTCCAACTGCTTCTCCTGTTTGCCCTTTACTCCAGGGGCTCTGGGTGGGACCGGGATATGCAGAACAGACTTCATTGCTTTTTTGTACCACTACGAAGATCCAGAGCAATGACAAGGTTCTAGCTTGAAAATGGAAGTTTTATAGACCTGTCACTACAACTGTCTGTCAGGCGTCCTTCAAATGATGTGTCAGACATATCATCCATAGGTGAGAAGAGCATTTCACAACTTCCAGACATGAAGATGGCACAGCTCTCTAAACACATGTCTCTCTCTGCAATTTAAAGCAGGTTAGATATTTTCAAGTTGATTTTTTCTCCTGTGTTGGGAGGATATCAAGGCCACTGAATTTCACCCAAACTGGTGTGTCACTTCCCCAGCTTCTCAGCTATCATCTGAAAAGACACACCAGTAGAGGAGTCCACAGGCATTTCCACCTACTGCCTCTCAACAAGTGTTTTAGCAGGCTGCTCTGAAAGTGTGTCGCAGACCCCCCAGGTGTCTAGAGCTTTCCAGGGAGGCTGGTGGACTCCCATGTTCCTAGGACATTGTGTTCCTCAGCAAAAAGTGTGGTGGGCAACAAGAATCCCTGGGAAATGTCATGGCTGATGTCTTATGATAGGCTACCCCTGGCTGGCTGTCACCCCCATTTCGCAGACGGCTGGCTCCTCGCTGGCCCCCATCCTGGCAGCAAGCTGGCTGCATGGACACCTTGGCTCCATGTCCGTCTGCCTGGCAGATTACAGAAGAGCATGTTGCATTTTGAAGATACTGCTATGTCCCTGCTTGAAAAACATTCCTCTGTTTCCAAAATAAAAACACTAAAGATTTTTTGTTTCCGCTAAGAATCTTAAATAATTGGCTTTTTTTTTTTTTTTTTTATCTTGATTACATGCAAAATACTCCAAACATTTACATTCTGTTTTTTGGACTGCCCTCAGGACACACTGGGAAGATGTTTAGAGCCCAGCTACATCCATAGCTTAATTAAACTCTACTGGCATCAACTACATAAATAGAAAAAAGGATTGTTTTGTTTCAGACTGTCTTCTAGCACTCTTACGCTGTTGGAGCATTAGCTGATACAGGAACAGATGTATAAATCACCTGGGCTGTGTACCCATGCACTGGGGGCTTTTCCAAAGGGATGCGTTATGATCTGCCTGCTCTCACAGTCAGTGAGGATTAACACTGCAAACACCTTTTGTTCTTCTCCTCAGTTCTGCCCTACGTTAAATATTTGAATTGAGGATGACTTCTCTGCTTAAATGATATCTAAAATGGAGGACTACAGCTCCTCTCCAAGTGAACAAGGAGAGACAGTGGAAGTGTCTGAAGTAATACTCACAGTGAGAAAATTCACTTTTGCCATTCTAGCAGTTCACAGTATTATTGACTTGTTCCTTTGTATTAAATCTTTTCCCATTTTTTTGGCTATAGAAATGTAATTTGCATCATGTCTTTTTCCCGGGAGGGAAATGCTAGAAACTCCTCAGGAGCTGATTAAGATTTTTCTCACTGAGTTCACATTTGTCTTGTAATGATTTGTGAGTAGCCTGACTTGTTTGAAATACTAATGCTAGAAGTTTGGGTTAATTGACTAAGCCCTGCATCTTGTATAAACTTCACAAATTCTTTCCTAATTTCTTTCATTACAATGGCCTGCGCAAGAAGTGAATCAGCAATCATCATTAAAATGTCATTTATATGCTGCGTGACTTCATTCTCCAAACCTCCTATATTTTATACCTGCAAGATGGAATTTGTGTGATAATTTCTGCAGAAGTGACAGGACCATTGCAAAAAGGAAGTATATGCTGAAGATACAAAGAGCTGTGGTTAACTTTGACTCCAGCCAAAGGGGTTTTATAATGGAACCATACCTATTGATCTAATACTTGTGATGTTTTCCCATTATCCGTGCAATCCAGAACTCTTCCCTAAGTCGTTTAATTCAGCTCCTTTTAAGACTTCCTTTGCATCACAGGACAATGGCATACCTTTCATACACTTACACCTCTTCATATATTGTCTGCTAATTAATGCCCTTGAAAACAGTTTCCCTAGTCTCTGCTACCTAATCAGGCAGCGGAGAGTCCAACTTATTAGCCAGCACATTGGTAAATATCTCATCATCAATATAGAACAAGTAGACAGGCCTATGAGAGGCAAAATCAAATTTGCCTTTGTTAGGTTTCAAGTCAATTAAAGATGGGCTTCTATTGATTTTGAAATTTGCTGGGATTCCAGGAAATCAACTTAACAGGGTTGCGAGCCAAACCCTTACTCTGTTTAATGCCTCAGTAAGACTTTTCTTCCTGCTCTTTTTAGTCTTCTACCATTTCCTCACATATTCCTTCACATTTATTTCTGTTAAACTTTCCTAGCTGTTTTTCACCCAGGATCTGAATTACTGCAATGTCGGCTGTTAACCTTGGTGTGTAGTCTGAGCTTTTAAAACTTCTTTATCCACCCTATCAGTTTTGCCTAAATGGGAATAACCACTTGCAAATGAAACACACTTTGTGATTACGCCTCTGAAGTATACCCTGTTTAACACATCTCAAATACTCCTCTAAATATAGGAAATGGTGATTCCTTCTGTTTTGCTGGAGACAAATGGTGGTAATGGAACCGTTCGGGTCAAGGAAGGATTTTAAGCTCCTAAAATCTAAGTTCTTCCTAGATTTAGAAAGAACTTACTCAAAACAATGCAAAGCTGCAATTCTAACAGTCTCTGCATAAGCGTGTCTTGGGTTAACTAAATTCTTTTTTTTCTTATTTACAGTAGTGTTCCGCTTCTTCCTTCTTTACAGGACTGACTAGCTGGCATATAAGCCAGGTGGCTCACTGCCCAGCTCCTCAGAGGCATGACTTGGTAGATATTCTCAGACCATGCCTAATACCTACCGACAAAATTACATGTTTCACAAAATAAAGAGATGTTCCAAACTTTCTTTTGTATCAGCAACAGCAATAGGAAATTTTTGTGTGTGTTGACCTAATGACTGGCACATTCTCGCAGGAAAAGGGAAACCCGCCCAACTTCTCCTCCTGCCCCAGGGGATTCAGATCTCCTTCAAGTCTCAGGATTTATTGGGCTAGACAAAAAGAGAAAGAAACAACGCACCTGTATCCTAAAAGTGCCTGCACTTCTTCAGGAGTGGAGGGGCCAGCATTTTAATCACTGCTCCTGGGACCATGACTTTTGAATAGAAAATTGAAAAGCAGTGCTGGGAACAACACTTTTGGGTTGGGAAAAATGGGATTGAAATGCCTCAGGTCTCCTCATTTTGTGGGCAGATATGGTTGGATATGATCACCTCCTCTTCCTCTACTCTCAGCTGTCATACTTTTGCAGGGAGGAATGAGCCATGCTTGGCGTTATCGAAAAAATGTGTGGGTATCTGTCATGAAGAGCTGGCTTCAGGCTCCCAGGTAGCACAGAGGTAGGGAACTCGTGTCCCGGTATGGCAGCATGGCACTCAGATCCCTTACCTTCAGCAGAAATCTTCTAGCTCAGTGTCTTGGCTCTTCGGACTTGCCATTTTGTGGCACCTAAGTCCCCATGTGCTGAATCCTAGCCTTATTTAGGGCTCTCCCCTCATTTCTGGGCATCCTTTCTTTCTGACCAGTGCTTCCCTCTTATTCTGCTGAACTCTATGCTCATTTCTCATAGAAACTAAGTGCGATATATCCTTTTTCACAGTTTAATGATTCCTGTTAAGTGCTCATTTTCTTTTCAGTGGTACAGTATGATACACAGCATAGTGCAAAAGCCATGGGTGCTAGCATGAAAGCCCGTAGCTGGCTGTAATGTGTATGAGGTGCCCCACCTACATATACCCAGGAAATTCTCTCTCCCTCTCTCAAGAGTTCCTTTTGCAGGAATTTAACACTTTTTTGAAGAGTTCCTCCTTCTTTATGTCAGTCTGGTCTGGGATTTCTTTCAATCCAGTGTTATTTCTTCTCTCTCAATTCTCTAAATTATCTATTTTTTAGGTCCTTGCTTTCAAGCTCCTGAAGTCTCTTATCTGTATCAGTAACTGTATCTGAATGCTTGTTTAAGCCTGCCTCAACTTCAGTCACTCTACCTTTTATTGTAATTCCCTGAAAGAGGCTTGCATCAAAGCTTCCATTGATGTTAGCTCAGACAGTAATTCTCTAATGTCTGCCAATCTTCCTCTGTTGTACTTTGTTTGCAGCACAACGTTAGGCCTCCAGGACCTCCTGGGGTCCCAGTGCTTCTCTCTGGCCGCTTGCAAAGGCATTGGTAATATCAGAAGTGCACCTTTGTACAAGCGTGCTGGCATCAGGGACCACCAAATATTTTTAGGTGGGGCTTTGGGATGTTTTGCATTCTCTAAAAAACATTGAAAATGGCATACTGATGACTGCTTTGGATAACTACTACAGCCTTCAAGACATAACCATTGCTCTGAACAGCCTCTCCTATCCATTTTTTCTTTTAGATTTCTGAACTTTTCAGGCTTTAATAGAGAGTGAGTTCAGCCTTTCTGGTCCAGTTTGGGATACATCACTCATGGCTGCACCCTCATGGCGCTTCTACATGCAGATAATATAGAATTACTGAGGAAGATGCATCACCAGTCCTAACCCAACTTATCATGTAAAGGTGGTCACCCAGCCCCAGGTCTACAGGCTCAAGCTTCTCCTTTTGCCAAGAAGCAAATTCCCATGATTAAGCCTATTTCTCATTTATGCCTTTCCTGCCATATGAATATGGAAAAAAGCCTAGCCTTGTATTCTGCATTTCTTTGAAGATGGTCTGTGCCTTCATCCTTCCTCCTAGTTCTCATGCTTCTAATACAGAGTAGAAGAAATGCCTTCTTTTTCCTCCCCTGCCCTTTCTTTGCTGCCTTCTAACTACCACTGCAAAACTTACTCGTTAGCTCCTTGAAGCAGTTGTACTCAGTCTGAAATTTTTCTCTGCTCAGCTTCTTGTACAGTCAGTACCTGCCCAGATTGAAAGCAAATGCTCCATTCAGTGATGAGGCTGAATGCCATGCTCAGTAAATCATGTTGTAAATTGTGTACTTAGGAATTTCTGAGGAGACAGGTAAATCCTAAATCCCATCTTCCTCTGGGTTTTGCATGTCTCTGTGAACTACCTGAAGTTCACAGGGGATTAATTTCCCAAAACACTCATCTGGAGGTAGATATGCACAGTCTCCTAAAGCCCACCAGAGAGCTTGCTTTTGAAACTGTGCTGAAAAACATCACAGTTGTTGTTTGCTATAAATTTCCCCTTTGGTGAACGTTAGCCCTTGCACTGAAGCAACTCTGACACTAAGAGCAAAAGGCCCAGGAGGGCTCCCATGCAGGACAGAGAAGCTCGTAACATGAGGAGCACCCCACACTGTGCTTTGAGTGAGAGCCCAAACTCACACTCAAGTCTCAGCTCACGTTGCTTTTTGGATGGTTTGGTAGCTCAGACGTGCACTTAAGCAACACAGAAGGAAGTGGAAGATGCAAACACCTCTCTAAGTAGTGTCTGCTGTAGCTGCCTGTTTTGACCTGGTAGAAATATCCCGTTTCATGTCAGCCCTGATGTTTATTGCTGCAAAGGCCCTTGCTTTCCCCTGAGCTTGGGTTTATAATAGTACCGCAATGAATCCTACAGCTCCCACACTCCCCATCACGGGAACGGTAGAGACAGCCTAAAAGAAAGAATTCTGCACAGGTGATATTATTCCCTTCTAAATTAAAACATGGAAACCTCTGTCACTTTCTCTGGAGATGAAGAAATCAATCAGCAATCCTTGCCCTCCAAGAAGAGAAAGGTATGAAACTGTTTCCTTTGCTTTAATCTACAGGGATATCTGTACATTCTGCTCTTGCTTTTTTTGTTCGGCTCTCTCCTTGACCAAGATCTCATAACCCTGATTTAGGTGCTAATATGCTGCAGTGAGTTCTCATCCCCAGGCAGCTTCATCATCTCCAAGCTGTGCAGGCTTAAACCCTTAACCTGTCATAATACCGTGATTAAGATCCATCATACATTTGAACAGTTCGAAAGCTCATCTCTACTTCACCACCGGACACTCTCTCTTGCTCAGTGAAAGGCAAAATCAATTGCCCCCCACATGAAACAGAGGGAAGCCAAGTGGGCAGTTTCCATGGCATTTTACAGCATTATAGCCCAGCTCCCTGGCTATGTTTATTCTGCACTTCTAGTTCTGCTGTTTGTAGCCTTGCTGATCTTTGTGGATGAAATAGAATAATTTCCTTTTTCTCCTTCATAATGATGATAATTTCAAGTGACTTTAAATGACCATAAACTTACATTGCAGTATTACACTCGCCCTTATGACTTTTAGATCACAATGCAGCACTTTGCATTACTTGTATTAAAATCCATAAGTCATGGGTCTTCCCAATACATTATTTGTCATTTGGGTATTTCTAAGGTAGCCCCATTTCTAACAGTAATCATAAAGACTGAATAAATGCATAGTGTCTAATTTAAGAAGGTAAATGATGGTGAGCCATGAGACCATGAAAGCTCACTAGGAATGTTACGGGTAGTACAGGACCTGCTTGCAGAAAGGATTTCTTGCTTTGTGCTATGCCATCTCAGAGGGTGTATGCATGTGTGTGTTATATCTCCTACTTCCCTGTACAGAAGAATAAAAGCAGTTAACAATAATAAGCCTGGATGCTTACTGCCAGACAAAAGCTTAAATCAAAACAAAAGAGGAAAGCTGTGGTTCTGCACTAAGCACAGACGGTAGATATGCTAAAACAGGGTATTTACAGGACCCAAACAAAAATAACTGCATATGTAAAAAGCCTCTCCTTTTTTACAGTTCATATCAGTCCGATTTCTATCTTGCCTTCAGTGATCAGGAAGAAAAGAGCTCCTATTGTTTAGTGACATTTCCGAATATTTATAGGTCTCTAGTAGTAACCTTTTGTTTGGTAGATAGCGGAGTTTGCACAGCATGCTGAGTATGTCATTAAACATTTGCCTGAAGATTTGAGTGTTAGCATCAATGACAGAGTTTCCTAAACATGTCACATTTTCTTTGGCTGTCATGAAAAATTATAGCTACTGTGACTCACACTTTAATAGCAGCTATTTGTGATATTTTAACCTAATGTACAGCCTCAGAGGAGAAACAACAGACACAATAAAGCATCTGCCAGTGGCTTGCTCGAATGAAGGGACTCTGAGCATTATTAGGATGCCAAATTAAAGAGGAAAGGCTCTTGTGTCAAATGTCAAAGGGTCTCGGTGTTTGTTAACTTCACTGTAATTTATGTCTTATCTCTGAAAGCATATAAAAGCAAAGAAAAGAAATATATATTCCTTTCCTCTCTGTTGTCTCTTGCTCTGTGCTTAGTTGCGTAGTTCTTGTGATAGGAAGGGTTAAATACTTTAAGAAAACACATGATGAATCATTACGCTTTTCATTTTTAACAATTAAAATACTTAACAGGAAAGATTGCCTTCTAGTGTATCTTAGTAGTGTTATTTTTTTTCAATGTAAATTTTAAAAAGTAACACAGAAGTTGAATGATATGGGTATTTTGGATGCCATATGGAAAAAAAGACATTTGTGTTACATTTCTCCATCTTTTCTCTTAATCGTCTTGCTCTTTTCTGTAAGAGAAAACCAAGAAATGAATATTCCAGGTGTCCGTAACAGGAAAACTGTTCTTTTCCTGTTCGTCTCCATTCTTTCCCTGTTTTTGCTAAAACTTCTTGTACCATCATTACATACATCAGGAAGCTTACCCATGCCCTAATCTGTCCATTCGTAAAAAAAAATACAAACACTTGCCTCCTTCCTAGTTAAATTCAGCCTTGTTTGGAAGTGTTTTAAGAACTTGGAGGGAAGATGAAATAGTTGCATGAATGGTATGTTTTTGTTTTATATAAATTCAGACATTTATCCCATATGATTAGGACGACAATGCCAAAAGCTGAGCTCCAAAGGAAACACAAATAACTGCCACCGATAGCAGCCAGTTAACAGATTTTCCTGTGATGGAGCTCTTGAAGCTTATTTTAAAAGCATAGATGAATACATCATTCTGGAGCAATATCATCAGCCATCTAGACCTCTTCGCCTTGGAGTAAAGGAGCCACTGTAGGATTTATAACCAAGGACCAAACTCTGCAGTCCCATGTGTGGCTTCACTATATATCATTTTCTTTAAAGTATTTGTTTCCCCACAGGAAAAAAAAAAAAATCCATGAAATGTGATGTTGTTTTTGCTTGTCCTCATGGACATTCAGTAAATCAGGCCACATTACAGCAGCTATGTTCACATTTCAACATAAAACTGTGATATCACCTAAGCAGCTTTGTGAAATATGTTCTCAATAAACAGGCCTGAAAAGTAAAGTTGCTATCTGAATTAAAGAGCAAAACAACCTTAAGGAAAATTAGATTCCCTTTTCAGACCTTATTGTCCAATATGATATATCTGTTACGCTGACACCTGCAAATTTGTAAGATTTTATTGAAAATTTGTTGATTGTACTCTTTAAGCAAAGCACCTAAGCAAGATTGGTAGGAAAGGAAAAGTCTAGCTGACAACGTCTTCCTAATTATCTACAGATTGCATTTTCTATTTTCATTGCATGCATTCACCCCTCTGAAACAAGTCTTGTGTTTCTAGCAGATGTGTTAGCACAGGTACATCCATCACTATGTGCCTTACCTTTGCATTGTAATGTAACTCTTGAGTCTTCCTCTCAGAAACACCAACATGAATTTTTGCCTGATAATGGTATATCTGGATGAGCGCTATCATACACTACTTTTCCTAAGAGGATTATGAAGACAGAGCTGAAGTTTTTTATTATAGTTTGATCACAAGGAGCATATGTGAATGCTGCATTTCTCTCCTCAAAATTTAAATGGAATTAGTTACGAGAACTGAAGGATTGCAGCTGTCACACATTGTTATAAGATCATTCAGAGACAGAGCCTAAGACTTGGATTCCTACTAAGACTATCCTTTCAAATTGAGATTGGAATAAAGGAAAGAGTACAATCTCAGTGGCAGGTCTCTTCAAAACAGCTGTTCCAACACTTCATAAAAAGATGAAGAATGGGAATTTGGCACCTAAATCTAATGGACACAAAAATAAACATAGAGCCAAGAAAAGCAGAAGCTGTCCTTGTGTAAGACCCCACTTTTTGTCTCGGTCCCACAGCAAGTCATATTAGCAGTTACATCAGCAATGTGATCTCTCACGGGTTATGGCTTGGGCTAGGATGATGTCCATTGTCAAGGACTGCAAACATTCTTCAGAAGACACCATCAAGATGGCCTTGCAAACGCATAGAAGTACAGAGTCACTGGGATTGAGGCAGTTTAGAAACAACTTTTGGCTAGCTCCAGTCCATAGCTCAGCAGCAAAATACAAATTTAATGTGGGTTGTTACTGATCAAAAACTTTCTGTGAGTTGGACATTCCCCTGGCTAGAATTAAAAGAGAGGTAACACAACACTCAGCCCATTCTATAAACTGTGCTTTTACATTTATAACACATTCAAATGTTGTGAGAAGGTATATGTGGAGGTAAGCTGAGTTGCTAGTGAAGGACAGGGGAAGGGGGAGAAGGAGGGAGGGAGGTTACAGAAAGAAAAGCAATCTACAACAAGGTGGAAGAAAGCATAAACCATCCTGATTTATACTTTTTCTCCACCCCTTCTGTTGATTGCTTTTCCTTCTAGAGACACATCTTTTCTCTTCTTCTACAAGGTGTGATGTGAAATGATTTACACTGCTTTTCCAACAGATAGTTAACCACCCTCCTATTCAAGAAAAAACATTAAAAAATTAATAAACTTTACCTTGTTCAACTAGGTTTATTTGTCTTCCCCGGCTGTTTTCTGTTTCGTGCCAGTCAGCTATGTTGGCAATATATAAAACACCATTGAACTTGTTGCCATAACTAGCAATAATAATAAGTATGCCCGTATGGGCTTAAGTGAACTGCACAGCAGTAGGTACTTGGAAAATATCAGATGCAAATGAGTCTTTACACTTTAGTGTGCTTAGCAGTATTGTACAGGACTGCATATCAGCTGTGCAATGGGTAGAGCTGTATAACACATAGAGCCCATTATTTCCCTGTTCAACACCTCTGACAGTATAAATTGCTGTACCTTTTTGCAGGAGCCACTTAGTGAGCAGAGGAGTCAAGAAGAGGCAAAAGGGTCTCACAAAGCTGCCCCAGCCTTGCCTCCACGTGGCATTAGGGCAAGAGTGCGAAGGGGACTATGTGGGCAAAACCATGTCCTTGCAGGTAACAGTGCCGAGTCCCCTCCTGGAAGAACTGAAGCCAGCCCCGTGATCCACAGTGCAGCCAGGTGGGCAGAGGAAGCACCCAGGTGGCCATGGTTTGGGTCTAGAATGAGCCAAACCCTGTAGGAGCTCATTTTTCCAAGCGTGAGATTCACTTGCACATTTGAAACACCGTTTTTCTTTGTAACAGACAGTTTATATAACACTGCATATAAATACTTCAAAGATACAAGTAGTGACTACTTGTGACATATGTGAGAAGAAAATTTCCAAACTTAAAGACAAAACACTACATTTGTTGGCAAATAATTCCACAAGGATCACATCTGGAAAATGCTACAAAATAGGACAAAGAAGCATTCCTATATTTTCATCCAAACTTTTCTGAGAAATTCTGCAGTTGTGTAGTAACTGTTTAATACGGCATAAACATTTGAGAAGCCCAGATGTTATGAAATGCAAACCACAGTAAGTCACTGTTTCCAGTAGTGAATTCAAATCAGGATTAGTTTTGACCAGAAAACGGTACCCCTTATGGGTTCTCCTTGTGCTAACAAGGCCCGTGGGATTCTTATTTACCTTCACATCATCTTCCCTGTGTAAGCAACTGTTTCCCATACTCCACCAGCCCCTCTGAGGTTTCAGATCTGGCATTAGAGGTGAAGCATAGGACAGCCACCTGCAGCTCCTGTTTTTAGGGCAATGGAAACAGCAGTTTCCCATTCGCGCTGATGTGGCTGCCAGGCTGAGGTTCCTTTTAGCAGGAGCCTGCCAACCTACTGCTCTGGGCAGTGATGCGGTGGCTTTCCCAACTCTTTGCTGTCTGCTTCCAAACTGATGTCTGCCTTCAGCTTGCTGAGCACTTGCAGATCTTCTGCATCAGACCTTGTCACTTTTGAACCTGGTGAGGCCTCATGTGCTTGTATCAGAACCTCTGCCTGTTGCCAATGGTGTAAGAAAGAATCTGGATGGCTCTTGTTTCAAGCCCAGTAAGTACAGCAGCATTTTTCCACATCACCTCCTGTGTCCTGTTGGCCTTTTAACACGAGGTCCGTTTGGGCAGTAACTCTGTGTTACAGAGATGTAATAGAGCACCCAGCTGACAGAGCTGCACTGTCTGCTAGGGGCCTCCAGGAATACTAAGAGCTTAAGAGTAAGAATAGGATTTCGTGTCTGATGCTCAAGTGGAAACAAAGACAGCTTTTCAAAGGTGTCTTTCTACAGTCCGCACCAAAGTGACCTGGAAGGGTTTCATCTCAACTTGACATTTTGGCAGTGCTCTTCAGGTAAGAACTGAGAAGGCTGGATTTTGTCAGAACTTGACTTGAAAAGATTTTCAACAGTTCTCTTTCTTATTCCCTTCTGGCAAGGAAAAAAAAAAAAGGTTTACATGTAGGAATCTCATGAAGCAGAAAATCCAGCTTTTACACTGCATTCCCTCTTGGTGACAAAGGGCTCAAGAATTACTCAGTCCATATCGTGACCTCAACACCATTCACATTTAGAAGAGGGGCGGCTCACTGTCCCTGCAAGAATGCTCTGTCATTCCTCAGGCTGTCTTTAGATGCTGTATTTAAAAAAATGTTTAGTTCCAAGTCTGCCTAAAATTCCTACCCCCAACTTCTAGCACAAACAGCATATTTTTAATACAAAATACACCCCTCATCTTTGCCCTTGGGTAAGTGATAGAGTATGGAGCAAACAGGTAATGTAACATTTCTTTTGTATTCTATATTATAGCGTAAGTTATTAGAAACAATGACTCTGGCATAATAGTAAAGACACCTTTGAAAATGGTTTTGTGCTGGCTCACCCACCATATTTTCCTTCCATGGAAGAAAAATACTGTGAAGCCACTTAGGAGGAAATGAGTTCTGGAGGTAGTTAATCATTTGTGCAAGTGCAAGGTGTGGGACGGGAGATAGGATTCACAGGCAGCAAACAGCAGCAAGACACTGAGAGAATGTGTATTCCGAGTGCCATTAATTTGCATTGAGTACATGGGGCTGGGAGAAGTGGTCTAGTTAATTAAACCATCTCACTGAAATGGATTCAAAATAGGTTCAGTTTAGCATTAAAATCAGCTTTAGCCTACATTCCACATGGGTTACATTGGGATAATTTATTCTATATCTGAAGAAGTTCAGATACAGATTATACAATACTGATGGTTTTATAGAGCAGAGTTACTTGTGTAAAGGTTCCTCAATATCGGTATGCTGTTCCTCTCATTTCACTCATTTGAAAATGTGACTACAGACAAAAAATTAAAGGATGAGATTCATGGAGGGTTGATTGCTGCAAGAGACAGAGGTGAAGTGACCCACTGGAAGTCTGCGGTAGATTTTCACCGCTAGGTATCTGCAACAAAAACCACTGGAGTTTGACAAAGTCTATTTATTCCTTTTTGTTCACCCAGTAATTCACAGTGCAAGCCAGTAGGGTTAGCTCAGACTTACAATATTGGGGGTGATGTATGTCTACATTGAAGAACAGTGATGAGGCAGGTAGAGGAAGTCAGACTAAAATAACATCTGTTTGATCAGCACCTCTCTCTATTCACTTTTATTATCTTCATCACATTCCCCATACAATAAAATGGGTGTTATTTGCACAGATAATACATAAGGGAAAGGAGTCCACTATGTACACAGATGGTAGGCCTTCATCTTAAATTAAAATTATCATCTTTTGGTAGCCCAAAATTTGTTTAAATGAAAGCAATAAAGCCCACAGGAGTGCAAGGAACAACCACATCGTTATATGGCTACCCTATTTTCTTAGACAATGAAAGATTATCTTTAATTTAAATATTTTTTTAATTTTAATTTCATCTGAGGTGTTACCATCTGTGTGTGCACTGAACTCCTCCCTGTGCTCTTAGGAAAGCTCTTAGTCTCTCAGCTTGGGATCTAGAAATAAGACAAGCTGGAGAGATGTTCAGCAGAACTGATCAAAATTGACTTTAAAAGAAAATTTTAATAACTGGAAAGTTAAAGAGCTATTCAGTGTGAAGTTGTATACACTCAAGTTTTCTATTATTTTCTGAAATATTCCACTAAAGAAGAATGAATGCCAGAAATACACTAGAATACTTTGTCAATAATTCCACAAGTTGCTACAGTTTTTAAAGAAAAATATGGCTCAAAGAAAGCATTACTGAGTACGTAAAAGCTTGAGCTCACAGTCAGATTTATGGTCAAGGGAATGATCATCTTTACAGTCCCCAGAACTTTTCTGCTAATGTGACCTGGGAGTATTTGTGTGTAGGACTGGCTCCTGAGAAACGGTAGTCACAGAAGAACTGAAGATGTCCAAACCACACAATGCAAACACAGTTAGTTTTGTACTCATGGAAAGTCCTTGTATGAAAGTGTTTTCTCACTTCTGTTATTCAGTGTCTGAGGCAGTACAGGGACAAACAGGAATTAGGCTACTGAAGTTAAAAGTGCCTGTTACAGAGGATTTTCATTACGTCCTATTCCTGCACATAATAGCTGCAAGCACAGGGAACAGTGGACACCCAGCAACTCATAGGAAATCAAAGTCTGAGACTTTTTAGTAAGTATATAAAGTTTTTATCACTTCCTACACACTTTGTAGTCACCCTGCCACCTAGCATTTCAGCTTACTTCATTTTCACCAGTTGTATTCCTACAAAATACCCTTTGTAATCAACATGATGTGTAAATTACAAACTAGCACAATCATGGTATTAACATGTCAAACAAGGTTCCAAAACAGGACATGACAAACCAATGCATGAAAATGGGATATTGTGAAAGAAATCGTCATTCAGATCGAATGAGAGATCAAATACAGGTGATCTATAAAACAATGATTTAAAATACATATTTTAAATTTCCATCTACCAATCTTTCCCAAAATCATGCATTGCTTTTTAATACACAGTTTCAACATGCAATTTCGACACACATAAAATTCCTAACAAGAAGCCATATACTAACAGGAGACAAGCAAATTCAGATGCAAGTTAGCTGACAGGCTACAAAGTGCAAAACAACCAGAAAATAAGCATCTATTTTGTCTCTCTTTGTGATGTTTCCTTCACATGTAATAACTGGTTTTATTATCCTGAAACAGACAGTAAAATGGATACCTACAAAACTGACTGCAGATAGGTGAAGTGTTATTAATTAAGCAATAATACCCTTTGAAATCAGTCATTACCAGCAGTTTTTGGTTATGGTCCATTAATATTTTAACTAGCAAGTCATTAATAGTGGTAATAACCAATTCTAAGGGGATTATTGCTTGAATAAACTATTTTAAATGATTTTTAAAGTTCTGAAAAGCTTGGTCTGTTTTAACTTTAAGTTTTGATCCTTTGTAATGCATCTGCATGAAGAGCTATTTCTATTCACACAGAAATACAAAAATCGCTACAAGTACACAACACAATCTTGCATGGAATTTGTTCACAAGGCATATGGCAAAAGGTCTCCCCTGCCTGTATTATTATATCTGTGATGTTGCTTCTCAGTCATGGCTTCTCTCATCTGCCTTCTTTCTTTTCTGATGACTGCTCTGTAGCTTGCATTGATCAAGGAGACCTGAGATACTTCAGTCATAGCCTCTAATCCCATCTCTTGCATCAAGCTGTGGCTCTCTTTTGATTTAGCTAGGTATGTACAATTACTCTCAGATGAGCTTCTGAGGGGCAGAGATATAGTTTAGTCCAGGCAATATTATTTTTTGTGCCTGTACACAGAGTAAGCCTAATATTTAGACTGTGTCCCTCTATATCTATTAAAATACTGGAATTTATTTTACAGATATCTCCCCAACAAGGTTAAATCATACAACTCAGGAGAAATAAGTTGACACAAAAATGTATATTTCATGAGAATAGTCCCAGGTCTATATCATCTTCACATGAATATAGCTAGAGATAGGAAAGACAGATAAGAAAGATAAGACATAAAGAGCCTCTTACACTTCTGGAAACCAGAGATCACTTTCCCTCAGGAGACACAGTATTTCCTGACTTTGATCCTATCAGGCTAGCCAGGAAGAAAATGGTATCTATTTTATGACACTCCAGAATTCCCATCTCTAAACCCCTACTGGAAATCTAACTTTTTAAGCAGTCAACCCTTTCCTTGACTCAACAAATACAACAAAAATGCAACAGATAAAATCTTGGCCTCAATACTTGGAACAGGGTCCAACACTGTCCAGAAAGCAGAACCATGTGTAGGCAGATAGCATCACGGCAAAGTATATCAGATTTTCTCATATTTCCATATTTTCATTTCCTCACCCTCATTAAATTATAGTCTGTCTTTATAAATGGCCATTTTCCCCAATATATTTACAGGACTTAAGTCTTTGGAAGAGTCATCCATTTCTAGAGACATACAACAATGCCACCTTTCAGACTTGACAATTATTTTGAATTGTCAAGAACAATAAGTCTTCTGGTGGGCAGGTTTTCTATCGAGACTCCATTCCACAATATTTTAATATTAGATGTCTCTTGTGTTAGGCCTGACAATTTCTGAGGGTGGAGTTGCTGCCAAACACAACCCAACAGCACCGTGAGTGGGACTATACCGAGGAGTCAGTCGAGTAATCTCAATCACTTCAGCATCTTATAGTGGATAACATCACACAAAAATGTGAGAATGCATGTGGTCTCTTCCACAAATACTGAATATACAATAAATTAGCATCATCTGCCCCCCAAAGCACTGCTTGTGTGCATTACAAACATAGTTTTTTTACAAAACAAAAGCATTAATTAACTGATATATTGGATCTTCTGAAATAGAATTGACATTGAACACAAACAATGCAAATGTCTCTACTGGTCCTTTTCAGGCTTCCTCAGAAGCCCAGGTAATAGCAATGTCTGCCAGGGAATCCACAACTTTATTCATTGTGTCCAGTCTTTGATGCTTCACTTCTTCCTAAAGATACAGCAGTCACCCAAAGCCTACAGGAGAGGTATGTTCCCAACTTCTCCCCATTTGCTCCTTATTCCCAATGGTCATAGTGTGCCTCTTTTTGATTCCTTCTCTAGCTGTCCTTTTTAAGCAAATGTTTTGCAAAGATAATAGCCGCATTTTCATACAGAATAAAATCAGCACATTCATCAGATGATGTATGAGAGGTTTATAAATTAACAGATAACAATCAGTATAGCTATCCAGTAATTATTACAACAGGGGAAAAGGGTGATTTAAGAGACTGATAATAAGACAAGGAATCTCACTTTGAGACCATTAGTTACAATTCTGCCAAGTCAACAGTGACCAAAGGACATTACTTTGTCCTGGACAAGCTGTTTGGTGGCTTGTGCTAAAATGTTGACAGACAAAGTCAGTGACAGACATACAGATTTAGAATTGGAAAAAACATGGAGTAATTTCTTCATTCTTCTGCTTTTCTGCTAGGAAATACCAAAGCTCATCCCATTCCTGTGCATCCTTTTTTCTGCTTTATAAAAGGAACTACTTTATGGAAAAAAAAAGCCTTTGTTTTCAGGCCTAGAAACGTAATCACTGAGAAGGAGCTATGGGTTCTGGATCAATAAGTAGAATTTTGGTTTTGGCATTTTCCTTAGGACTGGCCATGGTTTCACTCCATGGTCCTGTGTATGCCTCATTGATATGCTAATCCAAAACTGAGAAAGCCATCATCATAAAGAGTAAATGCAGGTGGCAATTTCAGCAAACATAACAAAATACAGGATTGGGGACCTCATTGCTGAAGTACATTCCTTCAGGTTATGGTGGAGCTGGGAACATGCAGGGAAAAATGTGTGAGGCTCCAAAAGCGATTGTACTAAACCTCAACCTGCTGCAGTGGGGGGACAGAAAGAGAGGCCAGGGTAACAATGAAGTTTGGCTTCTCTCCTTTCTCTGTTTTTGCTGGGTAGAAGGTGATCTTAGTTTCCATGGCTGCCAAGAACTGGTGATGCAACTCACTAAAAATAACTCTCACTGCTCAGAAAGATACAGATCTTCTAGATCAGGAAAAAATGAAGTCATTATTACTTCTGTTATTTACCAGCTTTCTGGCTTCCTCCACCAGAAATACTCCCGAAACAGAAGCAAGACTTCAAAGCAGCAGACATTTTCATGATGGTTTACACCTGAGCTCTACCAGACACATGATTAGATTTGCTTCCTCCCATGTACAGATCCCTGGAAACAGGACATAACTCTATGGCAGGTATTTGCAACCCACTCTGAAGTCTAGCCTCAGGAAATCTTTTTCACCTCACCATATACATTAAGTTTAGTCAGAAAAAGCATTACACATTTGATGGGAAAGGATCAGGATTTACCTCAATAATAAAAAGGGTGATAAGTAGGGATAAATAAGAAATAAGATTTGAAATGCATATGTGATATAGTAGCACCAATGAGTCTTGTCCCGTATCAATCTTCTCAAGGCCACCTTTGCACAGCAACACAACAGCAATGCTAAACATTAACCGTCCCTGGAAGATATGTTGAGATCTGCAGAGAAAAGACATGTCTGTTGGTGCAGCGTATTTCCATTATGAGTTTCTCTGTTAGACTGCATAGGTGGGGCATTCAGTGCATAGTGGTGAAGTAAACAGAATTTCCAATTTTCTTTTTAGTTCACCTTTACAATGATGCTGTCAACTGGAAATGAAAAAGGAAGGAGGCAATGAAGCAAGAATATTCAACCACAGCTGAGAAAGGAAAAAGTAAGGGTAAATGCCAGCTGCAGGTACAGAGGAAAAGAGAAGCACACTTATAAATATATCAATGAAAAAAAAATTAAGGGAGAAAGCAAGCAAGAAAAGGATGTTTTAAAAATAACCAGGCATAGAAATGCCTGAGAGACTGAAATATACTGTCAGGTTTTAATCTGTTTTTCACAACAGAATAACAGATAGGAAAGCTCAAGAGCTACAGAGGCATAAGACTACGCAGACTTTCCACCAGTCATAAGTATTTGGTTGATGTAGCAGTCTGCACCACAGTTGGAGGGTGACTGTGGTACTGAATATTTTGGAGATAATACCTAGAAGCCTACCTGTTTGTACATGATTTGAGTGTAATCTCTAAGTAAATTGCCTTTGTAAAAACTTCGCTTACTAAAAAAGGGAAAAGATTACTTACTAAAAACTTGAGCTATGTTTACTTTGCAAGAGCTAGCAGAGAGCTTCAAATTAAAATTACTGCCTGTCCATGCTACTATCTGCAGGTCTCAGATTATTCTGTACATTTTATGACATAGACCCATTTTATAGAGAGAATAAGTAATTTGCTGAGGGCACATCAGTAGGCTGGGGCTTAACAGAAA